>NC_067143.1:50568544-50776044 GCF_903995435.1 Acomys russatus | reverse complement strand
CTCCAGACTCCCCGGAGCCAGGAAGGGAGAGGCTGGGGCTGGGTTCAGCCTGGAGCCCCAACAGAGGTCCAAGCTGTTGTCCCACCAATCCATGCAAGAGTGGGAGCAATGAGTATCCCTAAAAACAAGGCAGGCCAGACTAAAGGGTCTTAGGGATAGCTCCCCTCCCCCACTCTGAAACCACCACCACCCCTCCCCCCACTCCAAGGGGCTGTGGGCAAGCCCTGCTATTCTTCCTGAGGGTGCTGGGCCACCTTTTCTCTGTAGGCTCCTTGCCACTGGGAGATGAGGATGATCACTCATACCCTGACCTTGCCCAGCTCAGGCCACACCCACCTCTCACTGGACCCCTGACTTGCCAAGATGCTTTGGGTCAGTGTGGCTAAGGAAGACATGAGTGTAGCCTGACTTGAGGTGGACAGAGTAGGGAGCAAACTGGGTCACACCATCAAGAAAGAAGCTGTCCCACCAGCCCCAGAACTATACTCAGGACCTACCTAGCACCCAGGGTTTGAGGGGGTTGTGTCATCTCCATACTAGCCACAGCCCCACTGGGTGAGCCCCATTCTTCTGGCTGGGAGACTGGCAGGGCAGGGGTTTGCTTGGGCTAGGGAGTGGACAAGGTACAGCTCCAGTAGGCTTCTCTTAGCATGTGGAGAGTGCAGGGGTGGGGCGGGGGGAGACCTGTAGTCATGGGATGTCCGCCATCAGGGCAGCCAAGCTAGTGGGAAAGACAGAGCTACTGTCATACAGGATGTTCAAGGCTCTGCTGAAGTGTGGGACAAAGCACAGTGGAGCTGGGGGTGGAGCGGGGTAGGGGGGAGGGGAGGAGGTGTTGACATGGACTGACGCTAAGTCTTAAACAAGTGCCAGGAACCATGTGCGCTCTTGGAGCACAGATTCTAAGCAAAGGAAAATGATACTTTGCCTTGCTTTGCCATGTCCTAGCCTCACTCTTAGATGTAGCCGGACTTCCTCCATCCTCTGCCTCCCCCCTCCTTCCTCCAGCTTTATCTCTTCCGGTTTCTCCTTGAGTCCTTCTCAGGATGGCTCCTCTGAAGCCCACAGGAGCCCCACAGGCTGTTCTATTCTACGGTCCATGGCTCCCCGTGGCCTTCAGGTTAAACCCAGACTTCCACGGGAGAGGAGCCTGTGTGATCTGCGATCCCTTCAGTTTCCAAGTGCCGAGGAAAGGTGAGGCCAAGGCTGTGGGGGCCTAGCTGCCTCTTCCGGATGCAGCAGGGCAGGCGGAACTTCCTGAGATAAAGGTAGCCAACGATGGAGCTGTGTGGCTCAGCCTGTCTCCGGGCCAGAGGAAATGGGCAGCCTTCGCACCAGTGATCCGCTGCATCCTCGGACATCCGCTAGTAAGGTGGGCCCAGAAGGGGGGAGATGTTCCCACCAACTGGCTGGGCTTGCTACCCCTGGCTTCCTCCTTCCAGAACCAAGCATATCCTAAAGGGCTTAGGGGAAGGGACTTGGAAGGACACACACAGGGTGTTGGAAACGGGCCTTTGCCAGGACCTGGGACACACACTGTACCCTACTGTGAGGGTCCCATTGGTGGGATTCAGGCCTCAGGCATGGCTGCTGGGGAGACATCTAGGTGTCATGGGCTCCTCACCCAGTCGGCAAGAACAGAATACCCAAGAGGGCTTGAAGCCCATGTGTAGCCTATCAAGACAAGGCTGTGACAGAGACATGAAGCTATGAAATGCCTCGAGTTCTACCTTAGCTTCACTTGGGTGTGTGGATCTGGTAGGTCCCTTCCTGCCTTGGGGCCTGGTCTTCCTGTTGGTAAAACAGAGGCCTGCCAGCCAGTCAGCCAGTGGAATGCGCACAGGTTGTGGGTGCTATTGGGCTGGGGGACACACTATAGTGTGTGCAGGGGTGGACAGCAGTCTCTTCCCTGTTGCTTCCCAGCTTGTCCCAGCTCTTGGATGGCATTCTGTATCTGGTGGGAGAGACTGGTATTCCCAATGCAGGTGGCATTCTAAACAAAGAACAAAACCAATGGAAACCCTAGAAGGCCAGCCCCTCACTGTTCAGAGTAGGAGACTGAAGAAGCCAAGGCTGAGAGCCTGTGTGTGGCAGAGGAAGGGCCGGGACTGAAAGGTGTACCCCATCCTCTGAGGGATGCAGGATGAGGTGACACATCCCATAAAGGCCAAGAAAGACTTGAATGTGAGTCTGAGTGTCCCAGGTTCCCAGCCACACCCACCAGCCAAGCTGCACCAGTAGAGCACCAGAGAGCTGGCCTGGCTGCTGGGACTACTGGGAGGAGGAGATGCAAGAACAGCTATGGGTGGTGTGAGTAGGGATGCTAAGCCATTCTGGACAGAAGAAGCAACTGATGACCCAAGAGTATGGAAGGACCCACAAGAGGAGGGTTGCAGGTCAGGCACCAGGGCTCCAGAGGGAGAGAGAGAGAGAGAGAGTGGAGAGCTGGGCCTAAGACCCAGATAGGAAGGCAGCTGGATCAGCTGCTACAATGCTCTCTAAATATGCAACCCTAACTGTCAAAATTCTCAAAGATAAAAATGCCAAATTATAAAATTGTGAGAGGTCAAATCTCCAAGATATAGTTTTGGGTTGCGGGGAGGGGAGGGGAGCCTTTACGGGGTTTCTGCATTTGGGGCACTGGAGAAGGGGGTTGTGTCTTTTGGATCTGAGTATAAGCACAGGAGGCAGCATACACAGTCGGGAGAAGAAGCCATTTGTCTCCTGGGGAAAAGGAGGTCAGCCAAAAGGGCCTGGGACTTGGGTGGGTAGAGAGGGACAGAAGGAGAGGGAGGAGCCGCTGGACCAGGGGTGCTCAGCAGGAAGTCCCCCTGGGACAGATATGGGAAGAGCTGAAGGGTGACAGGAACGGATGCAGGCAAGTTTCAGGATCCTGTTCTACAATGGTGATCATGCTGATGATGAAGGAGGGCCTGAGAGCGCTGGAGGGAAGGAGCAGCGCTGTAGAGTTAATCTCTGAGTAGCATCGGAGTGCTAATCATCCTGGTGCTTTAATGGAGGAGGCAGGAACCAGTCAAGAGCCAGACTAGGGTCTCAGCCCTTGGCCATCACCTCTCCTCCTTTATGATGTTTCTGACAGATACTCCTAGAGACCTTCCCAAGCAGCAAGCCTGTACCGACCTACAGGTAGTCACTTGTGGAGGCCACAGAGCAACCTCAGTGACATGCATAGACATCCCTAATAGTCAAGGTCACTGCATCACTTATCTGTTGCTGGGTTAAAACACTGATCATAACAACTCATAGAAGGGTTTATTTTGGCAGATGGTTCCAGAGGAGGGATAAACGACCATCGCCATCATAGCAGGGAAGCATGGCAGCAGGCAGGCATGGCAGCGGAAGCTGGAAGCTGAAAGCTGGGGGGCTCACATCTCAGTCACCAACAGGAAGCCAGAGAGAGTGAACTTGAAATGACAAGAGTCCTTAAATGCTCAACACCTGCTCCAAGTGATGCACTTCCTCCAACAAGGCCACACCTAAGCTTCTCAGTGTCAATAACTGGGGACCAAGTAGTCAAATGCAAGACTCCACAGGGAACATTTTCGCTCAAACCATGACACACCCAGAGATGGCAGGATACTACACCAGGCACAGAGAAGGAGCTTGTGCCAGGGATAGGGTATATGGGCACCCACCTCCAACTGAGAGGTTAGCCACCCCTCCCCACTACTCCATCTAATCAATCCAATTTCCCATCTCAGGGGCTTGATCATTCAAGGTGATGAGATCACTGAAACCATACAGGATATATATTTCAAATTGTCTGTGATAATCAATTTCTGTATTTTTACTTCCTTATGTGCATCTGTTGGGCTTGTGGCGGTTGGAAAACAGCCTTTGGGAGGCCATCCCCCCACCCCACCCCCCCACCATGCGAGTTTCTCATGGTCTTCAGGCTTGTCAACAAGTACCTTTATCTGATGAGTTATTTCCCTGCCCCCTACCCCCACTCTCAAGACAGGGTCTCACACTACAGCCCATGCTGGACCTCATGAGGGACTTTCCAGGCTGGTGGCATGGAGGGTCTCCCTCCAGCCATCTCTCCCAGTCCCAAGCCCCTCTCCAAGCCACTCTCCCTCAGGGTTAACCCTCTGGCCCTCCACAGAGGTGCCCAGTCTGGCTTTAGTCCCTGGGAGTGAGGAGCGCTCCTGTTTTTGCCCTGTGAAGTCCCAGGTCCTTGGCTTAGTCGGCTAGCACCTGCTAACTCAGTCCCTCGTGATGACCCACAAAGCTCAAAGCCCACGGACATTCAGCTCTAGCCAGGACACATGGTTAACTGTGGTTGCTATGGTGACTGCGATAGGAGGTAAGTTCTGATGCCGGAGCGGAACACTTAGGTTGGGACAGGCCAATGAGTGACAGATGGCAAAGCTCCTGGGCCCTTGGGATCATGTCATCCAGACTGTCTTGTCAGAGCTACAGACTGAGGCTATAGTGGGGAGGGGGGGGAGCATGGACTTGCCAAGATCAGCACAAGACAGGGGTGATCAAAGCACACAGCAGTGGCACATACGGGGGTTCCACAGTCCTCAGGACTTGCCTATCCCCACTGCCTCATTGAATCTTCACAGTGGCTGTCTGAAGTGGCCCCGATTTCCCTAAAGACAAGTGGGACCTCTGAGGGATTGAGTGGAAGAGCACAACTGAAGCAGGGCTGACCGAACCCAAGTCTTAGACTACGTCTCAGTTGGTCTATTGTTGTGAAGGGACACTGGAAAGCCAACCAACACTCTTCAATTTCACCTCAGGCTTTTTTCTTTTTTTTTTTAGGACAAGGGCAAAACCCAGCTACATTCTTTGCCAGAATATGACAAGAATGGTCCCTAGGCCACTTGCCAATATTCTTCCCCTCTGAGACCTCTTGAGCTGGGAGCCTTCCACCGTCCCAGCTACTGCTTCAGCACCATGTCTGCCTGCGCCATGTCCGCCAGTGCCATGTCTGCCGGCGCCATGTCTGCCTGCGTGCTACTGTGCTCCCCACTATGATGACAATGGACTAGCCTCTGAAACTGTAAGCCAGCCCCTAGTTAAATGCTTTTCTTTATAAGATTTGGCCTGCTCATGGTGTCTCTGCACAGTAATAGGACAATGACTGAGACAGGCTATTATTGCATAATATAGTAAGTGCAGTTCTTCGTGTGGCATTCTGCACTTAAGATGGGGGCTCAGTGGGTAGAGGCGCTTGCCACCAAGACTGACAACTTGAGTTCTAACCCTGAAACCCAGGTGGTAGAAGGGAGAACTCCCCCCCCCCCCACACACACACATAGGACTAACTCTACAACATGGTTAAAAATAGAATGATAAAATCTTTCATTCTATATCATTTACATGTACTAATAAATAAATGTAACACATGATTAAAATGCTGAATTTTATGTGGTAGATAATTTACCGCAATAAAAGAAAAACCAATAAAAACACAATATGCCAAGAGCTACTGGCTCTGACTCTAAATGGGAAAATGGCACAGAATGCAAATTACCTCTTTTTAAAAAGCCGGTTTTAGAACTGTCTTGACTTCCTGACCTGGACTCTGCAGACTCTCCTCTCAAGCGTTAATAGGACAGTAGTGGGATCAGACATACCCCACACGATGGAGAAAGCAGTGGCTGCAGGAGTCCAGGGAAAGGGAGCCTTAGCCCGGGGGCTGCCACAGGCCAGACTCACTTTGTACTCCCAAATGGAGAGCCCACTGCTGCCAAAACTGGGGCTCACTGCCAGCCCCGCAGCAGAGGTAACATTGTCTGGGTTTTGAAGGATAAATAGGAGCTACAGCCTGGAGACACTTTAAGGGAAGAGTCCAGCTAGAGGAAATAGTGCATGCAGAAGTCTAGAGGTGTGAGCTGGGGGCTGAGGGTGCGCCATCAAACCCTGTGCCAGTCTTGAGAATAAAAGTCAACATCTACCCAGAGGCCAAAACCAACACATGCTTCAGCATCCTCCCTGCCACCTTCCCCTGCTGACCCTGGAGTCTTCTCAGCCTGTCAGTCAACAGCCTGGATTTACTGGGTGAGCAAAAGTAAGTTCTGAACTAGCAGTGCCACCCGCTCCTTCACACATACCAAGGAAAGAGGCGAGCCTCGCTGGCAGAAGAAGGCAGCCAGGTTTTTACCTCAGAGATGCTGGAACTGGCTCAGCGGGGAGACCAGAGACATGTGGCTCTATGGGCACGGGGTAGAGCCCAGCTGTGCGTGCATGGGAGCCTGTGCGCGTGCGTGCGTGATGTGTGTGTGTGTGTGTGTGTGTGTGTGTGCCTGTGCATGACACACGTACACAGCCCTCGGTATCCTCAGTCGTGGTATGTTCTATGCTTCATTAAGAAGCTGGGGGTGTGGCTCACAGGGAGGGTGCTTTTCTGGCATGGTTGAAGGCCTGGGTTTGATCCCCAGCCAAGACCACATAAACTAAATGTGGTGGCATTGGCCTGTCATCTCAGCCCTCGAGAGGCAGAGGCAGGACGATCAAAAGTTCAAGCTCATCGTTGGCTACTTGGGGAGTTTGAGGCCAATCCAGGATATGAAGACCCTATCTTAAAAAAAAAAAAAAAAGCTAGATGGGTGTGGTGGTGCACACATTTAATCCCAGGCTTTGGGAGGCAGAAGCAGGCAGATCTCTTGAGTTTGAGGACAGCCTGGTTTACAGAGCGAGTTCCAGGACAGTCAGGACTACATAGTGTGAGACCTTATCTCTAAAAACCCAAAACCAAAATGCTGGGAGGTTGGGAGGAGGGGAAATCCCAGCATGGTGGTATAGGTTTATCATAGCAGCAGCGCTTAAGAAGTGGGTGAGAGGAAAAGGGCATGCGTTTGAGGCCAGCCTGGGTGATACAGTGACACCCTGCCTCCTACCTAACCAGCGAACAAATGAACGAGAGTAGATAAAAGAAAGTTGAATCAAAGGGAAACTTCTGAACTTGAAAGTATATCTAAAGTGAAATTTTTACTAATGAGCTGCGCCAGGCGCAGTAGCACGTGCGTATGATCCCAGCACTTGGGAGTAGAGGCAACACTGTGAGCTGAAGGCCAGCAAGGTGGAGACGGAGATAAGAAAACCTTCCTTTCAGGGCTGAGGCAGGTGCTCTAGAACCAGACAGTGGTGAGCAGCATTACCCATGTCCCTCATGCTCAACTTTGTGTATTTTAACACACGTTTTAAATGAATGGGTGGATTTAAAAGCAACACGATTATCACTGGGCCCCAGACCTTAGCACAACTGACTCCATGATGGAAGGTACCATTCAGGCTGTAAAACTCAGCACATAGCCAGCACCACCTGCCAAAACTAAAACAAAGGCCTAATCCATCAAAGTGCACATAGCTCTAGGAAAGTCTCTGAATGTCCTAACCTTGCCTTTTTGGCTTCTGTAGCTCAGCTTCTGGCTGACTGTTCTTGTTAACTGAAGTGTGTCAACCCAGAACATGGTTTTTGTGCTCACCCTGAGAAAAGCTCAGTGCTACAACTGGGATCCCAAACACCCATTGTAGTTGTCAGCTGGCCAATAAAGACTTCTATTGTCTTAAACCCATGTCTGGGTAGTCTTCTCTGGTGAATCCCCCTGCAATGCAGTGATCACCCAGTAGAAGATGAGGTCAGTAAGAGCCACCACCTGCTAAACTTGCTTCCAAATGCAGGACCTGGAAGAGAGGTGACAGGAGCCTTGGAAAAATGAACCTCCAGCCTAGATGGCAGGCCCAGGGGACTTCCTAGAACAGGTACACAGAGGGAAGGAACAAAAAAGGGGCCCTGCTCAGAGAACAGGCAACATTCAGCCTTTCAGGGGCCGCAGGGACCCTGGCTGTTTGTTCATTGTGAACTGGCCTCCACTGAGAGTCCACAGGGGCCAGGTCTGCCGCAGAGGGAGAATGGCTGTCCAGTCCCTCTCTCCTCAACCTCACCCTACTGTGCTGACTTCCAGTTGTCACAGGACCCAGCTCATCCCATTGGCTGCCTGGCTTTGCGTCTTGAAGGAGCATCCGAAGCATCCACAGATGCAGAGAGATGTTCTTATGGGATTCAGGAGGGAAGAGACGAGCAAACGTAGTCATTCAAGGTTTTACCGAGGGCATGAAGGAGTGAAAGGAGAGGGGTGGGTGGGTGTAAATAGGGTTTGTGCTCTCGGTAAAACCCAGGGGGGCTGCCAGGGGAGGTGAGAGCCTGGCAGGGGGCCCCAGGCTTACCCATCTGTGAGTGGTCCCAGATCGGATGACAAGGATCTCCACTGGCATTCTCTTTCAGAAACCAGGGTCGGGGGTCTGGTCTCTGACAGGCTACCGGTCCCATAAAAGCAGTGATTTATGCTCTAGCTGCCCGTGGACCGTGGTATCATCTGTGCTTTGTTTATTTACTTGTGAGGGCCAATTAGGTCCTGGCTACCCCATTCTTCTGTCTGCATGTGTTCCAACCCCACACAGCGAGGAGATGGATGCCTTGGAATTATTTTGCATGAAATTGCCGTGGAAAACTGTTTGGCCTGCATTTGATTTCACCTCCTGTTACAACATAATTTGTTCTCTTGAAACATGTGGCAGCTGAGGGGCCTGGAGAAACAGATGTTCTAGGAGAGAGGTAGGGGCCCTGCAGAGAAAGTGAGCGACATCATGGGCCAGGGGTGGAGCATGGCCCCCTGGTCCCCTACCAGGTGTCCCTCCAGCTGTGGAAAGCTCTGGGAACCATGTCAGCCTCAGTGTCCCTTCCCATAAAGTGAGGACGAGGTTGCCGTGGCTCATGTTTTTTATCTCTTTGGTAGAAGCAACTGAAGGGGGCAGGGCGAATGTAGTTCAGCTCCTGGTTTCTGAGGTTTTTAGCTCTTTGCTTCTGAGCCTGTGGTGAGACGGAGCACCATGGCAGCCAGAGCATGTGGCTGAGGCTTCTCACTTCCTGGAGAAGAGAAAAGTTGGGGGAGCAAGTCCCAAAAGATGATCCTCTCCTCCCTCTGCCCCCCCCCCCCCCCGCCCACAGCCATCTCTTTCAGCTAGGACTCACGTCCTAATGTTTATGGAACCCATAAACAGCGGCGAGCAGCTGGAGCCAAGCCTTTAAGCTTCATAAAGTTCAATCTGAGAGTTCAATTGTCTGAGGGGACAATTCACATCCAAACCATAAAAGCTGCCTGTTTCCTAGAGGTGAAAAGACAAAAAAAAAAAAAAAAAAAAAAAAGGCGGGGTTGCTATATTTCTAGAAGAAAGTATTGCCCCAGACAGGCTTTAGGCATGAACGGAAGTAGCCTGGGTAGAGACATCTTCTAGCACAGCGTCAGGAGAGATGTGGACCAGAGTGCTGGACTGTCCCTTTCCATTGTCCAGACTGAAAGGAGGCAGTGGGGGAGTGGAATTAACAGTTGGATCAAGAGTCGTCGGGGAATAGTTAGGGAGGTGGCTCCACAGTTAAAAGCACTGGCTGCTTTTCCAGAGGGCTTGGATTTGATTCCTAGCAGCCACCTAGAGAGTGGCTCACAACCATCTGTAACCCCAGCTCCAGAGGAGGTGACGCCCTCCTCTGTCATGCAAGTGGTGCACAGACATATATGCAGGAAAAATATTCACCAAATGAAACATTCTTAATAAGAATAATTTAAAAAAATATCACCTGGGATTAGTGAGGTGTGACTCTGGGTGTGCTCTAAAAATATTCTCAGAGAATATGACCTGATCAGGAGACCCTCCCTGAACGTGGATGGCCCAACCCCCACAGTCAGGGGTCCCAGACAGAATAAAGGGTAGAAACCAGAAAAGAACTTGGGAAGATAAAGCCACTTGCTACCAAGCCTGTCAACCTAAGTTGGATCCCTGAGATCCACATGGTGAAAGGAGAAAACCAAGTCCTGCAAGGTGTCCTCTGGCCTCCACACATGCATCACAGCACCGGTGCGCACACACAAAGGATAACTTAAAAATAGTTTTAAACTAGAAATTAGACCAGGTGATGGTGGCACTCACCTTTAATCCCAGCATTCGGGAAGGCAGAGGCAGACAGATCTCTGAGTTCCAGGCCAGCCTGGTCTACAGAGTGAGTTCCAGGACAGACAAGGCTACACAGAGAAACCCTGTCTCAAAAAGCCAAAAATAATAACAAGGACAACAACTAGAAATTGGATGGCTGGCTGGCATTATCTCTTTCTGGTCCTTGGCCACCATGCTGTGAACTGAACTGATCTGCCATGCCTCCCCTGACTGCAGTGGCCCCAGTCCTCAAAAACTGAATCAAACTAAATCTTTCCTGGATTTAAGTTGTTCTGTCAGGTACTTGGTCACAGTGACACAAAAAGCAACTGAAACAGACAGGAAGCCAGAGGGTTTTGTGGGGGTCACTTGTGAAGGGTCATGGATGGCAGAGATAGCCACGGGAAAAGTGTGAGCTGAGGAGAGCCATGGGCTGATATCCCCCACTGCAAAGGGCACTGGGGGCTGAGAGAAAGTGGGGTCTGGTCTGTGAGGAGCTGTGGGGATGGACTACTTTCCTAGGGCTTTTATAACAACAGACTATAGACTGGGGACTTACAACAATGCAAATATGTTCTTATACCTCCCCCTCTGTGTGTGTGGGGAGAGGGGATTTCACAAAGTATGTGTGGAGGTCAGAGCTCAACCCAGGGTCCACCATGTGAGTACCAGGGTTAGAACCCAGGCAATCATGCTTGGTGGCAGGTGCCTTTGCTTACTGAGTCACCTTGCAGGCCCTTATTCACTTCTTGAAGCCAAAAGTCCAAAATCAAAGGGTTGTCACAGGCATGCTCCACTGAGGCTCATAGACAGTAAGTGTTGTTGCTTCTCAGGGGCAGTTCTGCTTTTGAGATGGTCTCTCTCATTAGCCTAGACCTCCCCAGTGCTGGCACTGCAAGTGGGCACCACAGCACCCGGTGTTTTCTCACTTGGACTCTGGGGACCAGACTCGGGTCTTCTGGCTTTACAACCAAACATTCTACAGACTTAGTCATTTCCCCAGTGATGGCTCTGCTTCTTTCTGGTGGCAGCCAGCAAGCCGTGGCATTTTGTGTCTTGCAGTGACACCACTCCAGTCTCAGCCACTGCTGTCACACGGCATCATTTCTTGTGTCTTCATGTCTTCTCTGTCTTATAAGGCTATTAGCCATACTGGAGCGAAGATCCACTGGGATCCAGTGCAACCGGCACCCGGTATCTATCTGCAAAGCCATCTTTCCAAACGAGGCTACGTTTACAGATATCCAGGGTCAGAAACTCAACACGTGTTGGGGAGTGGAACATAATTCGACCTACAGCAACTCCTATAATCCCTTTGCTCTCAGTCCCTCAGCCACTGAGAAGCCTGGAGGCTCTGGGTCTCAGGACCCACTCAGTGAGGAATGTCCTTGCTTTGGGCTGGGAGCAGTGTGAGGAATCACAGAATTGGGAGGAACATAGCAATCCCCAAAAATACAGGCAGCAGAAAGCTGTAACCGGAAAAGGAGGAGAGGAATGGCTGAGGCCCACGGCCCACGGCAGAGAGACTAGGCCAGAGCTGGGGCAGGCCTGGGATGGAAGGGAGGGGCGCTTTCAAAAGTCTTAGTGGGGAATGATGTCATAGTCATCCCTGTGAGTGCAACTCCGTGAGAGGCAGGGGAGGGAAGGCTGCCTGCCAGAGAGCTTAAGCGAGGAGCAGAAGCTCCAGGAGTGACAACGAGACAGATCAGAGGGGCCCAGTGCTCCCTAAGGATGTTTGGTTAGGGGTCAAGCACTGCTGAGAATGTTAATTCCACGGTAAGTCTCTATTGTAAACACACACACACACATGTGCGTGCGTGCGTGCTCATATGTTCCTGTGAAACTGCAAAATTGTAGAGAGCAAGGCTATCTGTGCCTTCAATGGCACTGACACACCCTTCTCCAATATCTGTCTCCCAGGGATCCAACAACCGAGCAAACCCATTTTTTGATATCTATCTGAACTGTCATCGTGGCGGCCTGGCTGCTTTGAACGTTGCATGGTCACTCCAAGGAGAGTCCCCTCCAGCTGGGAGGACCACTGCAGTCACAGCTGCTACTGAAACCCAACTCCTGCTTCGAGTAGCCTCTCTCCAGAGTGTGTGCCTACTCTGGAAGATACCCCTTGAGGAAAGAGAAGTCTCGGTGAGCTCTAAAGAACCCAGCTTAGCCTCCGGCCACACTCACTAGGGACAGGAGATGGGCAACCTCCTCAGTGACCCAACAAAAGCCTGTGATTGGTGCAGGGCAAAGATTGTGATTGGTGGAGCTGTGCCTATGTGTGTGTGTGTGTGTGTGTGTGTGTGTGTGTGTGTGCGCGCGCGCGCTGTGATTGGAGGAATTATAGTACTCACAAGAAGGCTCCACCCCCTTCAAAGAAGGATCATATTAATAGAAACAATTTCACAGGAGACAAAGGAAACATAAAAGACAAGTGGGAAACACTACAAGGAGGGAATACAAACCAGGATTAAAAAAAAAAGCGTTAGGCATTCCAAATCCCTACTGCAACAGGCAAGAAGGTCCTCAGGCCTTTAGCCACCCCCCTACCCCCCCCCCCCCCCCCCCCCGCGAAAGCTGGAGTCCAGGCTCTGTGGCTCCGTGGCGAAGTAGAAAGAACCAGGGAGCAGAGACAGACGCTTAGGCTGCCTGGAAAAGCAGGCGAATCTTTTTCCCCTCTGGGCTCATTGCTCTGAGCACCTGTCTGCACCTCCCTGATCATATACCAAGAAGGGACTCAATCCGCCCCACTGCTGGGGCAGTAAGAACAAAGAGAGGCGGGGCAGACAGAGAGGCAGAGGCAGGCGGATCGTTGTTAGTTCGAGGCCAGCCTGGTCTACAAAGCAAGTCCAGGACAGCCAAGGCTACACAGAGAAACCCTGTCTTGAAAAAACAAAACAAACAAAAGAACAAAGACAGGGACTGTCCCAAGATCTGACTGACAAAAAAACCCACATTTGGCGGCTCTCTTCATTTTTTCCCTCCTTCATAGGAGTGTCCCCATCAAAGAGGAAGCTGAGGTGCTTCTCAGCTCCAGGGCCCATTTGTCTTGTGCTGCTCTTTCTCATGGAAGCCAGCCAGGTCTCCCCAAGTGAGCAGGCCTCTGGTCTACACCAGTGTCCTAGGAGACGCTAAGGACCTGAGCTCCCATTTCTTTAATGTACCCACACCTTTCATGTCACAATGGTGTTGGCTTAGTCTCCTAAGCCCGGAGTCTGTGGATGTTTGTCAGACTGAGGTAAACAAAGGCGAAGCTCCCCACCCCCTATGGCACCCTGCTGGCTCACAGGATAGAGTTCCCTCTGCCTGGGTCTCCCAGGGAGGAACAGGCTTGCTGGTTTTCATAGGCCTGGGAACCACAGAGCCTTGGGGAGCCCAGATCCCTGAGTTCATTGTTTGCCTTGCTTGTCCCAGCCTAGCCTGGGGCGGGTTGGGACACCCAATTCCTCCTGGAATCTCTATTTGGGTTTGGTTTGGGGTTGGAGTTTGTTTCCACTCAGGGCAACTTGATCCCATCCCAGCCACCACTCCGCTCTGCCCAGCATGTGGGGGGGCAGGCAGTGCAGAGAACTTGACTTTGCCACATGCTGACAGGGCAGGGGCTCAGACCTCCCACAGAGGGAGAGGGAGGCTTGGTGGCCTTTGATGTCCCTGAAAAGAGGCCTCCAGCCTCAACCCCCTCTCCTAGAACACTCAAACAACCCAACTTGAGGAGACCAAATGCCACCCTGTGGGGAGAAATGAACTTAAGAAGGAGGAGGAGCTAGGGTGTGGACACAGCCTGGTCAGTTCCTTACCTTGTGACACCATCTCTGTGGAAAAGTGGCTAAGATGGCAACCCTAACACTTGGGTCATGTGGCCATTGCAGAAATGAACTGTATACCTCGCTGCAGGCTGTTGGCTATAGTTGCAAAGTCAGGAGCATTTAGCTCCTCCCCCACCAGCAAAGAAGTTGTGTAGATGAAAACTAAGTTCTAGATTAGTTACTCCAACCTCAGAGTAACAGCAACTCCCAGGAGCAGGGTAGATTGGACTTGGCCAAGGATGTGGTGGTCTGCCCTCTCTCTACACATGAGGAAACCAAACAGCCTGAGTCAGTGGTTGTCAGGAAAAGGATACAGGAGAGAGGTGGATACCCAAGAAAGGCTTAACTCAACTCTGTCCTTCCCTGCTGGGTGGGATGTCGGTATCCTCAGCTCCTACTTTGACCCCAGACACTTGTGTTTGCTGCTGTTCACTTCTGAATCTCATTAGGTCCCGAGAGCAAGGTGTTGTTCAGGACCCTTGCCACACCATCTCAAGAGAAAACTTAGAAAATGACTGGGGGCGAGCTGGCAGTGGAGGGGTGCCCTCGTGTCCTTGTTGTATAGAGAAGGCCAGGGTGTTGGTATCCAGGCAGTGATGCTGGGTGCTGCAGGGCTAGGATGCGATTCTCTGTGCATCCTTCCTACCATCACTGAGGACATTAGGTTCTTCCATAGCTGAGATGGACACAGCCTCCCCGCCTCACTTGCTCTGGGACCCTAGACAAGGATCTTCACGCATGCCATGGGAGGCGGGACTGCTGAGTGCACTTTGACGATTTTGACACAGACAAGCTTGCTGGGGATGTTAGGATTCCAAATGTGAAGATCCTGAGGATTGAATCTCTGGCTTTAACATAATAAAGTCTTAGATTATCATTGTGGCTTCCTATGATGCCATGATTGGGGGAGTCTGGGATTACATCAGTCTAAACTTCCATTATCCTATGGTTCTGAAGTCTTAGAATTCTAATTCTCCCGCTCTGAGGAATAGGAAAATCCAGCTGGGATGAGGCCGAGGTGGTGAAGGCAGCTTTTCCACAGTAGGCTTTTCTAACACTGAAGGACAGCACCATTGCCTGATTTTCATTGTGTTCAAAGGAAAATGCTCAGTTAAGTGTAGCCAAGCCACATCTAAATGTGAGTTCATCTTCCCAAGGCAGAACAGCCTCCAGAGTTGGGGAGGCAGGAGAGGAGGAGGAGACTGCGTGTCTCCCTCAACCATCTCTTGGGGTAATTGGAGGTGCCCTATCCTCCTGCAGAGGTCACCTGGATGTTGAGGAAAGCGTGGTTGTGCCACCACGAACAATCACAATGGCCTGCAGAGCCCTTCCCAGAGGGCTAACCAGCCCTAGCCTTCCAGGGCCTGGACAGACCAGTTCCTAGAAGTAGCAGAGAGCCAGGCTGCAGCTTGGACTCCCTCCTGCTCTAGCTCCTCACTTCTGTGGTCCCTGCGTTTCTGGACACCTGCTGCCCTTCACGGTCTCAGGTTCCTGTCATGCAGCCTGGCTACATCCTGGACTCATAGAAATAGTGGCTTCCTGAACCTGGGCTTGAGACCCTCTTAACCAGCCGCTAAATGTGCTTGAAACCACAGACGCAGCCATTGAAGCCTCTGTAAGGCAGGATAGAAGAAAAATGGTTCTCTCTCCATGGCTTCCCAGCCCTCCGTCTCCAGGCAAGTGCTCAGGACTGGAGGACATCTTCCTCTCTCAGCTCCTTGGCTTCCTCAGAGCCCTTGGATTAAGTGAGTGAGTCATACTGCGGTTCACAGACTGCAAATGTCTGCTTACCGCTGCATATGATGGAGTGTCGTGGCTGCTGCGACCTTCTTCTCTCAACTAGGATGTTTCTAGCGGAACTGTGATACTGGCCAAAGAGTTGACCAATCATTTCAGCCTAGGATGTCTTGGCTACCAAATGGTACCAGCTTCAGATCTGCAACATGCAGCTGGGCCACTATCTAGGTAAGTTCCCTTCAAGACAAAAACCACTATATATACTAGGATTAAAGGCATGCGACTCCACCCCTCCCAGAAAAAGATTTATTTTTGAGCTGGGTGGTAGCAACTCACCGTGGCCAAGGTAGATCTCTGAGTTCAATGCCATCCTGATCTACAGAGTGAGTTCCAGGACAGCCAGGGCTACACAGAGAAACCCTGCCTTGAACAAATAGAAAAATAAAAACAAACAAACAAAAGACTTATTTTAGTTTTTTTTTTTTATTATGTGTATGCATATGCATCTGGGGTGGGTAGTATATACACATAATACAAATACTCGAGGAAGCCGTAGGCTTCGGATTCTCCTGGAGCAGGAGTTACAGGCAGCTGTGAGCTGCCTGACATGGGTACTCGAAACTAAACACAGGCCCTCTGCAAGACCAGTACATGCTGCTGTTAACTGCTAAGCTAGCTCCTTTTAATATTTCCATCTGTTATAGTTTAGAGATGAAATGTCCCCCATGGGCTCATGGGTTTGAACACTTGATCCCTCGCTGGTGATGTTATTTGGAAGGGCAGACGTGAGGCCTACCCAGCAGCCTTCAGACCATCGGGGAGAGATTGCGGGCTATAAGACTGCCTGTGCCTCTAGCCAGGCCTTTCTGCCTCCTCATCCTCTGAGATGTATCAGGCCGAGCTCCAGGTTCCAGCTGCAGTGAACTCCACCATGCCGTGATGGATTATCCCCTCTCAGACTGTGAGCTGAGGTAAAGCCTTCCTCCTTTGGGCTTCTCCTGCCAGGTGTGGGTTCACAGAAATGAGAGAAGCAACTAACACACCACCAGGAGATAAACCTCTCAAGTCAGTGTGGCTCTTGCTCCAAGCGCTTAGCCCTCACGTGTTCCCCATCCTGCCTCCATCTAATAAGAGCAAGAGGCCAGATAGAGGCCCCCACCACAGGACCCATTGGATGGTCCTGTGGGCCAGGCAGACGCTCATTTGATAAGGAGCTTATTTAGACCCAAACCCTGTCCGATACGGTGACTTCAGTCTTGTGATAAAGGGTCAGAGAGGCACTTTGAGGCACAGTTCACACATGTAAACACTCCATCTGACGGTTGTTTATCTAAACACAGGGAAGCCACACTGATCTGAGACAGGATCCACTGGGAAGGGCATCTCCTGTGCGCTTCCCAGAGAGTACTGCCTCGACCCAGGGTTCACCCTGAGATGACATTGTCTCCAGCAACATCGCTCCAAACCAAGACCTCACTGTTGGAGATGACCTCACCCTCAGCACCGGACACAGTCGCATCCCAAACACTCAGTCATACCTATAAATTAAAACCCTAAGGTAATACGCCAATCATCCTGCTGTGAGCTGAAGTTCCCAGAGGGGAAGGGGAGGGGAATGCACCCAAGTTAAGATTTTACAAGGCCAAATGACTACACTTTGAGATTGTGGAGAAGATCCAAGTTATCTTGGGCTATTTTTAGTCCCTTTGAAAGCCATCCATTGCTCACCTCAGCGCCTAACCTAACATCCTTATGACTACTATGACATTACAATGTATTCTTAGCAGACCACTACGTCTTGCCAGTCCAAGAGCTCACAGTGTCATCAAATACCATCTGAAGCCTAGAGCAAGACTTCCTGCTGCTGTGCTGCAGCCCGCCTACCTAGGGCCTCCACCAATGTGTTTGCTAAATACTGTGGCATATTATTTTCTTCGTTCTGATCTTATATAACCCTGTCTACAATGCTATCTGGAGAAACGTGAATTGCTGTTCCCAGGCGGATCACTTATACTTGGCTCTAGAGTAAACTGCTATCCTCTCCAGACTCCACTTTGTCTGTTCTGGGCTGACCCGCAGTGCCTTCTGAGCTCTGTACTGGCCATATCTATTCTGGACAATGTCCCCAAATGTCTCCTGTCCCAAGATTTCACAAAGCATGGCCTTCCAGAGGCTACTCTTTCCTTTCCAGATCTGGATCACCAGACCTGCTGGGCACAAGTGGTCACGGCCATGGAACGTTGACACCCTTACTTGTGCTCCCGAGGGTTACGGTGTATCTACCTGTAAGATGAGGCTGAGCATAGCAGCAAGGACTTCGCCAAGAATAGAGTGTCTTGCTGTGCTGGGCCAAACAACCAAATGAACTTGACCCACCCATGACAATGGGGAAACTCTAGGAGAAATCTCCGTGTCTTGAAATGACCTGTCATCTACAAATGGGCCACATCCATAGATTCCCTGGGACACATGTGGCCTGGAGGGCATGGGTTGGGTGTGCTTGCGGCTGAGGATAATGGTCAGTCCTACCCTAAGCAGGATGTTACTCTTGGGGACTGACTAGGGATGAAGAGTGACCCCAGGGAAGCAGCTCTAATGGAATTTGAGGCACTGGGGTGAGCCAGAGGAAGTGATATTTACAGGCTTCCTGAAATCCTATAGTAGCTAAGTGTCAGTCATGGGCAGAACTTCAAAGCTCATCCACACCCAGAGTCTCGCTGAGCTCTTCCAACCCCTTAACAAGGGCCAAGGGCCTTTCCTCATTCCACAGGAACCAAGGCCCAGAGAGGTGGGGTGACTCCTGTAAAGTCCTACAGCAAATATGAATGGATTCTGGGGACAGTGAAAAGAGGGCCTGGGGTGGTGGTGGTGGTGGTTGTGGTGGTGGTGGTTGTGGTGGTAGTGGCTGTGGTGATGGTGGTGGTGGTGGTCAAACTTGTAGTCCTGGGTGTCTGTGAGACCATCGCTTATCTCTGGACTGAAGTCTCTGGAACTGGAAAGGAGGCTAAGAATCTCCCACAAGACTGCACAGAGGATCCATCCACCACATATGAAGATGCCGGCTCGATTCTCAGAAGCCTGCTCCCTCTCACCATCCAGCTGTATCATGCAGCCCACAGCTAGTGACCTCATGATGGAGTCAGAGCGGTCAACCAGGACGTCATCTTCCAGCCAGTGTGCTGTCTCCTGCTCTGAGGGCCAGCCCTCTCTTCGGGAAGTGTGTTAGCCGCTTTTCCTTCATGCTGTGGCAAAGCATGTGATACCCTAAGGATGGACGGGCATATTCTAGATCACAGCTTGAGGGTGCAGAAGGCTTGGAGATGGAAGCATGAGGCAGCTGGTGACAGTACGGCTACAGTCAGGAAGCAGAGAGAGAGAGAGAGATGGGCACCTTTTCACTCAGTGCAGAGCCTAGTCCGTGGAATGGTGCCACCCATATTCAGGTTGGGTCTCCTAACCTCAGTTAGGAAGTCCCTCCTAGGCATGCCTCCTCATAGGCATGCTTAGGAATTTGTCACCTGGGTAAGTCTAAAACATTGCAATAAAGATAATAATGAATTATCATTAATCGCAGCTGCTATTGTTGTTATTGTGATAATAAATGTGAGTGAATGCTGCCGCCTGCATTGCTTTCATGTGTGTGTCAGGGCGAAGAACTACTCTCAGAAGTCAGTTCTTACCTTCCATGCTGCTGAGGCAGGGTCTCTCCTGGTTTTGTTCTGTTGCATACTCCAGGTGGCCTCCAGGCTTCTGGGGGTGCTCTTCTGTTCTCACCTTCCATCTCAAAGCAGGAGCGCTGACATCACAGGAGCATGCACCTGCATCCAGCTTTTTCATGCAGGGGCCACAGATGGAACCTGGGTACTTGGGGTTGCACGGAAAGCACTATTGCCTGCTGAGCCATCTCACCAGTCCCTCCAGCTTAGCGGCTCTCAACTTGTACCTTGCGATCTTTTGAGTCACCTAAGACTATCAGGAAACACAGATATTTATAGTATGATTCATAACAGTAGCAAGAAAATAATTTTATGATTGAGGGGTCACCATAATATGAGCACTGGTTGCTAAAGGGTTGTAGCATTAGAAGGTTGATAACTGCTGCCATAGCTGATGCTGTATCCTATTGACTTGGCAACTGATATTAACCAACATAGCTAGATTTATGATTCTTGTTCCAGCTGGGTAGCAGTGGTGCACATCTTTAATCGCAGCACTCAGAAGGAAAAGGCAGGTGGATATCTGTGAGTTTGAGCACAGCCTGGTCTACAAAGCAAGTTCCAGGACAGCCAGGGCCACACAGAGAAACCGTGTCTCAAAAAAACCAAAACAAACAGACAAAGAAGATTCTTCTCGCAGGGTCTGTTACTTACATGCCTAAAGTGCCTACAGAGTGTGCCCATCGCCTCTTGGTTATAGACACTGGGTCTGTTGTGAGAGTTCTTATGGCTCTCGGAGCTTCGGTTGCCTTTGCGCTAATCTTAGAACTTTGAGCTCTCTAGCCTTAAGCTTGCAGTGAGCGTCAAAGGAGAGCACGCTGGCACGTGGAGTGACTTCAGCTCAGCACCCTGACGTCACCCCCCACAGAAGGGTTGACTTCGATGGCTGTGTGCTCTTTTCAGCAGAGTTTTACCTGCTGAGCGTTCCTGTGCCCACTTTATAGAAGAGGAAAACTAAGGGCTGAGGGCACACCCCTAGGGAGAGAACTGGTTCATACAAACTCTAGGGTTTTGAGAGCTCAGAATTTGAAAGCCCTGCTGAGGAGGCCCTTTCTGATTGGGTTCTAGAGAAATCTTTGGAGCCTCTGCCCTTTTGGCAAATCCCTGAGGATGTCTGGATCTACCCGTGCAGCTGCAAGGGAGCATCCTGGGTTAAGGAAGACAGAACCCAAATCCCAAATCCTGGTCCCCAATGCTGGATGTACCGGAAGCCACACCCCGTCCCTGAGCTTCTCCTGAAACGTTGACAGCCTTATCTGAGGGGGAGGGGGAGGGGCTAGGACTGGCTGGGGAATGTCAGAGGAAAGAAAAAGGTAGGTGAGAGAAAAATGGAGATGCCATATGGGACACCCCACCCCACCCCACTCTCGCGCCATGAGCTTGTAAGAACTGCTGTCTTCAAACGCTGACTTCCAACCCAAACTCTGTGCTTTCCCCAAACCTCGTGGGTGACGGCTGTGGGTAAATCATTTCTCCTCTCTGGCCTCAGTTTCCCTGTCCTTGGGATAGGAAATAGATGAGAGTCCTTGGAGTTTCAGGAATGAGGCCTCTGACCTCCCTACCTCACAGCCCCACCCCCCACCGCAAGAGCCCAAGAGTCTGTGGTATTTCATTTATCCACCTCCTGGTTCATAGGTACCACGGCCGGCAGGCTGATTACTCAACAGGCTTATTACGCTCGTTGGTGACTAATAGATTCTTCTTTTGTTTGTGTCTCAAAGCCATAGCAATAGCGTTGGCTCTCAGTAACGGCACTGAAATCACCATTATTTACCCTGACCCCTACCTCCAATGATAAACAGGCCAGCCAAAATACGGCTCCTTAGTAAAAGGGGGAGTTCGTGTCTCTTCTCTGGACCAGTGGCCGGTATCCTGAAGCTGGTGTACTGGGGGAGGGCTGACCTGATGAAGGGCAGAGAATCAAGGATTAGGTCATTTATCCAGTTCTTTCCAGCTCTGACCTACACATTAAGGCTCCTCAGAGGGAACTGTGAGTAGATACCATCTTGGCTTTGAAAGGTCAAGAGTGTAGGATTAAGAGCCCGCCCAAGAGTCAGACAGCCTGGCTGTGGGTCCTGGCTCCACTACCTGCTGGCTAGGTGACCCTGGGCAAGTCATAGCTTCTTGGGGGAGCTTGTCCTGTCTGAAAGGAGACAGAAATAAGATGACCTCAGGCTGAGCAGCATGGTACATGCCTGTAGTCCCAGAAACAGTTCAGCTGGGGAAGGAAGATGGTTGAGTCTTGAGGCAAGCTAGGAGGAGGTACTCCTGAGAAGCACATAGCACACAGTAGGCCCAGCACCCAGTGGGCACTCAGAAGCTACAGCTGTGCCAAGGCCTGGAGCCTCAGCAGGATGCATGGGACATCCTGCTGACAAGTGGGAAAGCAAGCAGAAGCCGGTCACTGTCAAAGCCACGTGGCCTCTCTCTGTTTCTCCTCCATCAAAGCCCCAAAGAACAAAATTGCCCAGAAACACAGCAGTACTGTGGGACCCCAGCGTCTCTGTGTTGTGCAAAGTTGCTAGTTGCTAAATTCATCTGGAGCAGGGACTACCTTCCAAGGCTGTTAGCCTCTTTTCCCAGGTCTCGTGGATTTCAGGGCTTCCTGGATTGTCTTGGGGGCCTTCCTGTCACCTGCCCTAAGCAGTGTGTCCCAGTTCGCTCA
This sequence comes from Acomys russatus, assembly GCF_903995435.1. Classification (NCBI taxonomy): domain Eukaryota; kingdom Metazoa; phylum Chordata; class Mammalia; order Rodentia; family Muridae; genus Acomys; species Acomys russatus. The sequence continues at coordinate 50,754,157 of NC_067143.1, read as the reverse complement.
CCAACCACAGGCCCATTTCCTCCCATCCGCACCAGCCTGCAGGCCCACGCCCTGCCCTACTGTTACATAGAGATGATTGTAGCTGATAACGCCGCCTGCTTCCACTCACAGTGACAACAGCCAGGGCAGCCTGTGAGCTAGTGAATGTTTAACAGTCGCCTCCCTGAAAGAAAAAGAAAGTTTGATTTATATCATTTGCCAATTTCCGTGGTGTAAATACTTCCTTCCTGACTGATTTCAGCCTGCTGATCTAACAGCAGGGAGCAGAATTAGGGAGATGAGGGGGGCGTTCTCCACCCCCCCACCCCACCCCGCCTTCCTGCTGGGGCCAGCAGCCCCAGACCAGATGGATGGATATATAGGCTCACCGTGATGGCAGTCTCTATATACGCAGGCTGGAGGTCAGTCATACCACCAGAGGCACTTCTCTCAATGCCATGACTGCTGTGAAATGGCAAACCAGTCTCAAAAGTGAACACAGGAGAATCTTTCCCAGTTTAAAAAGGTGGCTGAATTCCTAGAAACACTAGGATGTATTAAAAATCCTGGGGGGTGGGGGGTATGGGATGTGCTTATGGTGTAATAGAGTTAGGTTCAAGTCATAGGTAATATCTTTTCAATCAACAATTCATCCTGAAAGACTGTCAAATGTCCGTTTTTACAAAATGAAGACCCCCAGCTCACTGTGATCCCCAAAACTCACTCCTACAAATTTCCAATTAAAAAAAAAATCTCCACAACATTCCCTTCGTTTAGTTCTTGGCACCTGTTGAGATCTACATGTGCAATCCCTTCACCCCAGTGACCACTCTCTAAGACCCTACCATGCTGGGGGGCTTTGCTAACTCACTCATGACTTCCTTCCAAAGTCTGATGTAAGTTTAGCCATCAATCCACTCAAGATCCACCCACCATCCATCCACCATCTATCCATTCACTCGAGTTCATCCGTCCTCCACCTACCTACTCCCTATACCTCCATCCATTCACCATCCTTATATCCGTCATTCATCTACTGAGTCATACATCCAGCATTCACAAATCCTCCATCCATCAGCTACCTACCTTCCCATTCATCTACTAGACAAAACCTACCATTCCTCTATCAGCCCATTGAGCCATCCATGTATTCATCCATTTACTCAATATTCATCCATCCATCCATCCATCCACCCATCTACCTGTCCATCCATCTGTCCAATCACCATCTAGCTGTCCATCCATCCATCCATCCATCCATCCACCCATCTACCTGTCCATCCATCTATCCATCCACCATCTACCTGTCCATCCATCTATCCATCCACCACCTACCTGTCCATCCATCTATCCATCCACCACCTACCTGTCCATCCATCTATCCATCCACCATCTACCTGTCCATCCATCTATCCATCCACCATCTACCTGTCCATCCAGCTATCCATCCACCATCTACCTGTCCATCCATCTATCCATCCACCATCTACCTGTCCATCCAGCTATCCATTTACACCTCTACCTGTCCATCCAGACCAGCTATTGGTACCTCAGCACTCATGATGCTGCCAGTCTGATTCTGGTCCTCGAGAAGCTCTCAGATAAATGGGACTCATATATCGGAGTGTACATCACAGAGCAGGTCAGTGTGGAGTGCCAAGTGGTGATGAAGCAGGTGCCTTTGGCCAGTGTAAAGAACAAGAGGCCCAGTGTTGGTCTTGAACAACCTGGATTTGATTACTCCCTGTATGGGCATTTGCTGTATAACCTCAGGGGTGTGGTGTCCATCTCTAAGCTTTATTTTTCTCACTTATAATACTAGGAAGTGTAAAAGCCTGATCTCACAGAGCTGTTGTACTCAGACATTGGAATAAAGATCTTGATGGCCACACATGCCCAGGCAGGGGCCTCAGAGTCCAGGCAGCCAGTCCCTGGATCCTAGTGGTCTCTGTAGCCAGCTTCTGACCCTGAGGGTGGGGAGGTTCCTATCTCACCTATGGTGGGAACTTTTCCATGAATAGACTGATTCATAGATGGCCCTGGCTTCCCAGACCAAAAGGCATAGTTAAGTGAACTTTCCAAGCTGACCCAGAGCTCTCACCATTTTCCTGATAGCTGGAGTGACCCGACCTGGGCAGGCTAGATGGCTTAGTAAAGTGAGTCGCCAAGCATGCTCCATGTCAAGCAAAGCTGAGACAACTAAAGATAAATACAGTGCTGCCTCTGGGAGCTGCAGTCTGGCAGAGAGGGGAAGCCTGCCACTAGCCCTCACTAGCCATGGCTTGTCCTTATCACTCACCTTTGACTTTGGCTGATGGTTCCCAGCATACTCTTATGCCCTCTGACACCTTCCTTCTAGCCCCATGGCAGACCCTTGCTCCCTCAGGGGATGCTCCTGACACAGGCTTTGGAGCTCTTGGCTGCATTACACCCCCTTGGGGAGGAGGAAATCACCCTGCTTCCCTGTCTTCCCTCAGCTCCAATATGATCAGGGCCCCACGGCCTACAAAATAGCAAACAGCTGCTGTGACCATGGGCTGCCCAGACCCCAGGGGCCAGAGGGAAGCAAGCCAAGGGGAACTTGGAGAAAGAGCTCTTAATAACATACCTTCCCCAAGCTGCTTCCAAAGAAACTTCTCCTCACAAATCATTCCATAAACACTTAGCAGGCTCTCAGGAAAGCGTGCACGGCTCTCACCCGGCTATTAGGGGGCTCCTCACAAGTAAATTGAGACCAGGCAGCAGAGGCCGGTGCCAAATCCCCTTTCCTGCCCTCTTCCCATGCGGCCTCTTCCTCCTCCACCCTGGTCCCTTCAGCTCCCAGGGCCAGGGTCTCCCACTATACCTTGGGCCGCTCCTTAGCCTGCTGAACAGAGGGGGCCTTCCGTCTCCTTGGAAACTAGTCCAAATCCCTGTAACGCAACTGCTAGATTTTCAGAGGGTTCTCCTGGCTGTACATAGGCCTAAATTCTACAAAGACTTCTAAGGGCCACAGTACCACGCCAGTCATCAATAGATTGGGTGACCCATATCTCTGCTCTGTCCCCACTATTCCTCGGCGGCCGCTGCTGGTGCCTCTTAGGCTGGGGCTGCTCAATGGGGAAACAGCTCTAGGTTCATCCAAGTCACGCTGGAAAATCCCTCCCATCCAGCAAGCCCCCTCCAGGGAGAGCGTTGAGCAACGCGCTGGCCTGGCAAATATCCAGCCCTTGGCTAATATCCAGCCAGGATCAGGGAGTGACCGGACTGTTCAGAAGTTGACACGTTTGCTTAGAGGTTCACGGCTTGTTGGGAGGGCACGGCTTTTATACGGATGTCTGAGAACAGCGGAGTGAGCTGGCACTCCAAGACAGTTCTGGATCATAATTGGGTTTGGGAAACACTTCAAGAACGACTTCTCCCTTTTCTTCTCTAGGCGAGTATCATTTCGAAGGTCAGAAAGCTCTCTAGTGCAAACAGAAAGCCTGGTTGGGATAAATAAAGCATTTGGATGAAAAGAAATGTGTGGGTTCATAGAGCCTGAAACAGGCCTTAGCCACGGATCTTGGCGCTTACTGGAAGGCTGGTCCTGAGCAAACGTGAGCATCTCAGCTGCGCCATGGGGACAGACCTGCCTGTCTCACGGATCCACAGAACAGCTCTCCTTGCCCCACCACCCTTACACATACTAATAGGAGGCCTCCCAAAGGTGCCCAGAGGCTGGGCCCTCACACATCACATCAGGAACTGCCATCTGTCCACCAGGAGATGACTCAGGGACCACTCATTTTGTCTTTTTTAGCAATGTTCAAAGAACATCTTCTATGCACCAGGTGCCGAGCAGCATGCTGACCATGACAGACCCAGGCTTGCTCCATGAGAAGTGAGCAAGAGACAGGGGACTGACATTTATAGACAAGGAATAGCTTACCCTTTGGGTAAGAGTCACAGTATCCCAAAAGTCAAAGGATGAACTATTTTCTTCAGAGAGATAGGACTTGGGCTGTAGGCTTGAAGCTGCCAGGAAACAGAAATGTGGGTCCAAATGGCCTCAGTGAGAACCAGCCTTCTGGTTTATCTGCCCCAGAGGAAGGCATGGTGGATGGACAGGGGGGGGGGGGGGGGGGGGGGGGGGGGGGGGGGGGGGGCAGGGGGGAGGAGGAAGTTTAGCTCTCGTAATTGCAACTCAACCTCAGCGCCAGCATCCAGCTGGGGCTCTAAGGCTCAGACAGGCACAGGGCACTGTTCCATGTCACACATCATGGGAACTAAAGAGTCACGTGTAAGCCCAGGACCTTAGCCCATCTATGCCTATGTCTAACTTCAGGATAAGATGCTAGTCAACCTCTTTTGTGGGTCTGAGACAGAGGGCATCATCCCAGGATGCCAAGCATAGTGCACACCACTCCTCGGTGTAGCTGGAGTACACAGGGCAAAACCTACAGCCTCATTCAAAGATTTTTATCTTCTCAGAGTTCAAGGATGAGTAACCATGGCTACTGAAGGGTTTGGCACAGTCCCTTCCAGACACCTCTTTGCCATTTTGGCAGTGAGGGGACTCTTTTTTTCTTTTTCAATACAAATTATTCAACATGGCACAAAATACCCCTCCACTCATAAATGTGTCCACACATAGTGTTGTTCAGCAGGCCACACCTCCGTTCCCACCTCTTGGCTTTTGCTCACTTTGTTCTTCCCACCTTCTTCTACTAAGCACTCTTCATGTCCACACTCCCTTTCTTCCCAGAGCTTGTCCTGAGTCCTCCTCTTCCCAGAAGGTAACTCAAGAGGGGAGAGAAAGCACAAGTTCCAGCCAGAGCATTAGTGAGCGTACAACCGAGAACCAATCGCATCTCCTCTCCCAGGCTCAGTGTTTCTTACCTATAAAACACTGCTAAGCTTCCTCAGTTCCTGCACTTTGGTGATGATTAAATGAGGGGAGCATAAAACGTCTCTACAGACTTCAGACGGCTTTCAGGACATTATTTTGTGACCAGCGATCCCATTGCCCTAAAGCGCAAACATTTGCTTACATGTCTGGGTGTGGCTGGTGCATACCTGCAATCCAAGCAGGATTGCAATCCAAGCAGGATGGAAATAGCAGGCTCAAGAATTCAAGGGCATCGTGGTTATATGATAGAAAGAGTCTTTCTCAATAGTCTTTATGAATATTCAAATATTTCGTCTCCTTGCTTCCAATGGGTCACATGTCTTTTCCTGTGGCCATGAAGATACGGTGCTAATGAGACACACTCTGGTCTCACTCCTGGCCATGGTGCTGAGGTTTAGAGCCTGCACTACCTGAAATAAATGTACCAATGTGTGGGCTGGGCAGAACAAGACCACAGTGTAGTTCTTTGGTGGGCCAACAGTCACATGTGCTTTTATTTACGTGCAAAATAATGCCTTCCTGCCTCTTCTCCTTCCCCAAACAGAAAAGGCAAGGGCTTATGATTACCTAAATAAGGAACTCTGGGAGATTTCTATTTTTGTCCTTCAAAGTTAGTTGTAATCTTTAGGTCCTGCTGTCTTCCAGGAGGCAGGATTCCACACTGCAGACTGAAAGAGAATTGGGACAATGCAACAATTCAAGCTCAAAGTAACAACGAAAGGAAGACAACACCCAGAGCTCCCAGTACATAACGTTAACCAGCTCTTCCAATGGACCACGTGGGAGTCTCCCAGGCCTGGTCAAGGGAGGAGTTATTTGGATGGAGTGACAGACCTTCTACTCCAAGGATGCCTACATGCCAACTCCTAGACCACGACTAGGTTAGACTAAAGGACAAAGGACAAATTTTCCATTACTGTCACAAAATACCTGTGGCTGGGTAACCAACCAAGAAAAGGGACTCCTTTAGCTCACAGTTTTGAAGGGCAGAAGTTCAAACAGATGCATCACCTACATCATGGATGGCGCCATGCTGTGGGACACTTGTGAAAAAGGGTGATTACATGATTGGACAGGAAGCCAGAGAGAGGAAGCCAGTAAGGACCTTGTGATGGCTAACAGTCACTGTCATCAGGTACATCTGTTACATGTTTCCAGAAAGGTTTAACTGAGGAGGGAAAGCCCACCTTGGATGGGAGCGGCCCCTTCCATGGGCTGGAGAGCTGGACTGAATAAAGAGGATCAAATGAGCTGAGCACAGTCGCTCAGGGCTCTCTGCTTCATGACTGCGGGCGCAATGTGCTTCATGCTTCTGCAGCTGTGCCTTCTCCATCATGATGAACTAGACCTTCAAACCATGAACCCAAATAAGTTGCTTTAGTCAAGCGTTTTTGTCACAGTAACTAATGCAGGCCTCTCACAGGCTCGATCTCTTAAAGATTTATCTTTTTAAATTTATATACATGGGCTGGAGAGATGGCTCAGTGGTTAAGAGCGCCACCTGCTCTCCCAAAGATCCTGAGTTCAGATCCCAGCAACCACATGGTGGCTCTGTAATGTGATCTGATGCCTTCTTCTGGCCTGCAGGTGTACATGCAGGTAGAACACTGTATATATAATAATAAATCAATAAATCTTTTAAACCTTTATATTCATTAATTATTTATATGTGCATGTGCATATGTGTATGCACAAATGCACATGTCACAGTGCAGGCGTAGAAGTCAGAGGACAGCTTGCAGTAGTCTGATCTCTCTTTCTATACTGTGGGACCCACTGGGCCATCTCCACAGCCCTCAAACTCTTTTAACATGGTGCAATCTGGTACCAGCTTCTCTCGTAAGAACCTCTGGGGGACTCACTCAAATCATCTCTAGAAGAAAGCTCTGGGAAAATGGTTCAGGTGGTAAAGAGCCTGCCACTCAAGCTGAGGAAGCAAGTTTGGATGCTAGCACCCAAATAAGCAAAGCACTGGGATTCACATCCGAACCCTCAGAGCAGACAGAGCCAGCTGGATCCTTGGAACTCATTGGCCAGCCCCTAATCAGTGAGCTTCATGTTCAATGAAAGTCCTTGTCCAACGGAAGGCATTTGGTGTTAGCCTCTGATCTCCCACACCACAAACTCACATGCAAAGAATCGAGCCACTGTCAACTTGCCCAAAGTCGAGGAGCTGGAGGAAAGAGGAGGCCAAGATGCCAACTTTCATCTGCCTGTCTTTCAGGCTTTGTCCTCAGGGCATATTCTTGCCCAGCAGGGGGCATTCATGCCCACACACCAACAAGGCTGCAGGCTTCCTGGTGGGACAGCCTTGAGGATGGTGGCTGGAATGTGGGACAGTGCCTAACCAGATCATAGCTGTGCTGGGCCTCCCGCTTTCCTGGGAGGACCTCTTCCAATGCAGACCGAGACTGCCGCACTCCTCCCATCTCGAGCCAACTCAAGCAACTCTCAGCTGCATCAGTCTGTCCTAGTGGGCGAACCAAGGGGCTTTGCCTCAGGATTTATTCTTCTCTCTGTTGTCACCTCTATTCTCTTCTGATCTGGGAGTATCCTCGGAGTGTTTCAGGGGAGGAAAGGCCAATGCCTCCAATTTCTTCCTGACAAATGTAAAATGAGCCAGAGGCCATTGGGGAGGTAAAGGGATCCCTGAAAATGCTTGTGTGCATTTTGGAGGGGAGTAAGTTCACATAGACGTAGGGTTCTGAGTATGCCCCTCAGGGCCTAGCCCGGCCAGGTGACAGGCCAAACCAGATACCTACCTCTTCCCTAATGTACACGAGCCACACAGAGGCTCAGGCCACATCCCCAACTGCGTGGGCACCACCAAGGGTCCCAGAACACAACATTTAAACACAGAACGTGGTATGGAAGAGGGGACCATCCAGTCTGAACTCTTCATTGGTGCAGAGAAGGAAGTTAGCTTTTCTTGGGCCACGCAGTAAAGCCAGGACTGCTGCCTGACCGTGCCTTAGGTTTTTGGGGGGGTAAAACACAGGTTTGTGGAGAAACTAGAAGGAGGCAGAACTTGCTAAGCAAACCTGAGAGGATAACACTAGCCCTCCATGGACCAAGTGCAAGCTGTGTGCAGGACACCGGACCCAGTGTGTGACAGAGCTCATCTTGTTTTGCCTTTTCAGTGCTCTGTGAGATTATCATCCCCACCCCCTGTGTGTGTGTGTGTGTGTGTGTGTGTGTGTGTGTGTGTAAGCCAAAGCTCCACAAGGGAACTTTTTAGAGAGACATGTGGCTGCATACATATAGAAAAGGCACTTGAGCTGTGCTTGTAAGATTGGGGAGCTTTACTCCAGCCAATTTTATACCTTATTTTGTTTAAATGCTGAGAAACGGAGGCTCAGAGAAGTCAAGGAACGATCTCAAGACCACACAGCTGGGGAACTGGCTAAGCTCAGCCTCTAACTATCTGGCTGCGAAGTCCACGGCCACACCTCTCCACCCAGGGCCGTAGCACATCAGCATCCGAGGGACTCTGCCCTATATACTGTACCAATTTGCTGGACCCAGGCCCAAGGGAGTGAGTGGCTAGGAGGTCTAGGAGGCCCCAGAGGGAAGCTAAGGGGGTCTAGATGCAGCCTCCCAGCTGGCCTGTAAATATTATACAACCCGAAGACCTCTAGGCATTGCCACACCCCAGGGCTCTAAGGGCAAATCAAACCTAATCCAGAGCTTCTCTACCCACCCTGTAGCCCACAGCCTCTCTAGCCCGCATTTCCCTCCCTGGCCTCCTTGCAGGCTAGGCAGACAAGTCCCCAGGGGCCACCTGCCTGGGGCTGTCTGAGCTCCCTGTGTGGGATGTGTACAGAGCCAGCCCTCGAGTGGGGGCAATGGTCCTTGAAAAAACCCGAAAGCATTCCTTGTCAATGTGACGTGACGGCAAGGATCGGTGGGAAAGGGTGGGAGGGAGGAACGGGTTGGGTCGTGGGAGAGAGCAAAGTCTAACCGAGGCCCCTCCCATCGCCCAGCACCTGGTTGAGTAAGGCCTATCTGCACAGCTCTGCTCCTGAACCTGCTGAAAGTCAGATGAAGCCAGGGAAGCTCAGAGAGGCCTAGTAACCTGCCCAGGGCACACAGCCTCACTGAAGTCTTGCTGAGAGCATGAGTGCTAGCCTGGGGCTCCATCTGAGGCCTCTTTTGCCATCCTGCCCAGCTCTTTTCTGGCTCATGGGGTGGGGGTGGGGGGCCTCAGGGAGGTAGGCAGCCCACCTGCCAAGTGCACTGAGGCGTTGGGATGTTGGCAGGGATGACTGAGATGCCTTCTTCTGGGAGGGGTTGTGGTCTGTAGATGCTATGGTCTGCTGGCTCTGTGAACAGGATGAAGTGATGAGCCTGGGCCGGGGCCCAAGCCCTGGATACAGGGGAGGGGGGTGACTCGGCAGAGATGGAGAGACAGCAACAGGCTGGAGCTTCCTGCCTCCCATTCCTGTTGAAATGAGAGAGCTGTCAGATGTGAACCTGCAAGCAAAACAGCTTTCATCTTCCTCAAATCAGCTGGCCTGCTTGCCAGAGGCCATGAAGAGCCAGCTTGCTGACTGTTGACATTCCCTCGAACTGTGGTAGAGAGTCACTGGACCTCACCTGACGATCCAGCTTCTCCTCTCAGCCACGTGTATGTCCTTCTGCCTAATCTCACATGGCCCCAGGGTCTTGAGAGGGGCCAGAGTACGTAGACTGGTGTCTGATGGAAAAGGCTCCATCTATGGGGCTCTGGAGGACCCATGCTAGGTGTGAATTTTCCAGGGTGGCTGTTTGGGGGGGGGGGTCACATCGCTTTACAAGTAAGGCCAATAAACGTTTTGGTTCCCTCGGGTGAACTTCGGTAGAATCGTTTGGTTGTTGGGACCTTATAAGGAGAGGCAGGCATAATAGATAACATCTCCCCAAGGAAGGAATTCTTGAAACAGGGGCCATACAGTCTGTCTGAACCTCCTTTGTGCCAGGAGAGGACCAAGAGACCCCAGGGCAAGGGTAGCCTTTCACAAGCCACTTGCAAATCAGGCAACAGTCAAGAATGGAGGTGAACATGGTAACTCTGGAGTCACCGTTCTGGGTTCAAATCTTAGCTCCTTAAGTAGGGCCACGGGAGCAAGCCCAGCTCACAGGTGGGGACGGAATGATCACTGTAGAGAATGCTTAGGAAGGTCCAGCATGAGCCATCTCCAGCATGTTAGAGAGTCCGGGGTGGCCACTAATTACCTTTCCATAAGAGCTTAGGGCAATGAGGCAGACACCTGCCTGAAACTGCTCCTGACAGCTGAGCCCAGCTGTGGCCTATCTTCCATCAGAATTGAGTAGCTCAGTGCCCAAGTCCCCAAGGAGTGTCACATCATGCCCTGTACAGACCCTTCAGACAGTGAGAGGACAAGGATTAGGTACCTAGCTTCCCAACACCTCTTTGCAATCAAAACAAATGACATTTTTTTCTCTCTCTCTCTTTGGTGTGCATTGGTAAAGACTGAGGTGGGCCTTAGGACCAGATGCACTTTCCCAACCCACTAGGCCACCAACGGCCACCTTCATGGTCCCATTTCATTATGTGCAAAACGGGACTCGCTGCCCTCCTTTGCAGGGAGATGGACAAGGCTTCCTCTCCGGAGTTGAGACTCAGAAGTTAAAGCTCCTCTGATTTTTGGTGACTCAGTCAACTACCCTAATGCCAGCCCAGGTGGAACACGTCCTGGTGTGGCTGGGGATCCCCAAAGACTAGTCTCAGTCTTGCTTCCCATGGGCATCAGGGTCCCCAGAGAAACCAATGCTGAGGCCAAAAATGTTGCCCTAAGTGAAGGCTTCATGTTGGCAAAGGAAGTGGTGACCTTTCCCTCGGACAGCGACCCTGGAGACGTGTAAGTAGGAGACGCCCACGCTATTCTATGCAGCTGTGTGTATGCCCTAAATGTTCCACAACGAAAGGTTTTGAGTGTTTTCGTGGATCACAAGTCATCTTAAATACAACCAGTAGCCTGCAGCAGCCAGGCAGACTTCACCAGGGGCCCTTCGCCTCATCTAACTTTGCCCACTACAGACTGAGCCCCAGTTATTCAAGACACCTAGAGCTGGCAGCGCTCCCAGGCGCACCCCCTCTGTGCTTCTGGCCTCCATGACTCCAGTGATGCAACCCCAAGAGGACAGCGTCCTCTTCTGCACCTTCCCCTTGCTGGCTCCCTGCCACTCTCCCTTCTGTTCCTATCCTGGGTGGCCTGCAGGTGGGTTGCACCACAGGTGGCAAATATTTGCTGACCGAGGGAATGTATTGTCACAGAAGACACTTGGCAGGTGTTTGTGCATACACTCTCAAGAGGTGAAACAGGGGGCAGGGCCAGAGAAGGAACGGCCTGAAACCCAGCACCTGTCGGGAGGGGGGAGCCTAGGCAGTGGGGGGCCCCCCCAGCTCCAACCAGGGTCATGTTCAAAGGCTGAAGAAGGCCAGGGAAAGATCAGACACTTGAACAACAGGCGTGAGACACGAAAACACCATCGGAGTCTGGATGACGGCTCCATAGCTATGGGGGAGGCTGGTATAGGGATGCAGGCCAGGTCTGCCTAGCAGGGTTGGGGACGCGCTTTTAGGAAAGACCTAGAGACCAAGGGAAAGCTGAGCATGCACAGCACAGTGTGGCACACTAAGACCAAGGTGAGGAGAAGGTGCCGATGCAGTGTGCTGGGCAGAGCGCCCCCTAGAGCCACAGGACCCCAACTCCTCCCTTCTGGGTTCCCTCCCTCTCCACTGTCCATCAGTACCAATCACCGGGAGGCGCTGGGACACCTTGACTGCAGGCCTCCTTAGGAGGGAGACATTCTCTAAGAACCTAAGGCAGCTCAGCAGTTAAGAGTGCTATCTGTTCTCCTAGGGGTCTTGAGTTCAATTCATGGCATCCACGTAGTGGCTCACAACCATCTGTAATGTGATCTGATGTTCTCTTCTGCCATACAGGTGTACATGCAAATAGAGCACTCATATACAATAAATAAATAAATAAATATCTTTTTAAAAAACAATCAAAATAAATAAATAAATAAATAAAAATAAAAAATAAAAAACAATCAAAGGCAATTTTGGAGCTCCTGGATGCTCCTGAGCGAGACCGGAAGTCATTCCCAATGCACCCTACATAAAACCATGTTCCCATAGTGCTCCCACAGTGCTTCAGGAGAGATGCAGATATGGTGCTCCCCAAGAACTGGGGAGGCGGTGCTCCCATGATGCTGTCCAATAGATGCAGAGATGGTGCTCCCCAAGATATGTCGACAAGATGTCCCTACGATGCTCTCTGATATAGACATGGATGTGGTGCTCTCACAGTGCTCCCCACAACGCTCCTCGGGAGACACAGATATTAAGACCACTTCCTGCAAGGCCAGCATGTGCCCACAGGATGCTGCAGCCAGCCAATCCAGCTTCAGGGCCATGCTGCTTGGTGGCATTTTCCTTCCTGCAGCTTGTCATCCTGACTGCTTAATGACCTTCTGCCTTTGAGGCTCTTAGAGCCTCTAGCTGGAGAGATGCCTGTTGGGTCCTCGGAACTGAGTCCGTATGTACACTGCCTTCTGGATTCCCACTCAGGGCTGGGAGAACTTGGGGAGAGACACGCGCCAGGGTGAGGGGAATGCCGATGCTGGACAGCCAGAAGTCTCCAACATCTTCTTCTCATGTGTGCCTGCACAACCAGAGACAGAAATGGGAGAGTCTGCAGGTGGGGGTGGGGGTGGGGGTGCACATTGGTTTGCCACACTGCTCCGGGTCTCAGAAAATAGTGGTCCCCTGTAAGTTTTAGGGGCTTTGTTGGGCTGGACTGGGAGGGTCTCACCGGCGCCCTTCTGACCTTGGAAGTGCCTGGCCATCAGGAATCTCTGATTCTGGTGGCACCTAGGAAGAGGTGGTCCTTGCTCAGACAGCCCCCACTCCATGCCCACACTGTCCTGCCCCTCATCTGAACTATGTGGTTCAACCTCCCAGGCTCCCCTCCTCCTCCTGCATCTCTCCAACTCCTCCCAAAGGGTTCACCCTCATTCAAGCAGGAGGGCTCCTTCTCAGCAGCCCTTCATGGAAAGTTCCAGGCAGAGAGAGCAGAAGCTCCTGGTACCTGAAGAACCTGGCTCACTCCCATGCCATGGCGCATGGATCAAGAAGAGATGCTTTAGGCAGGAGTGAGAATCAGAGCTGGGCTGGTACCTGAATGCCAGGTGAGGTTATGAGCTTGAAGAAGGGTTCTCTGTTCTGGAATGGAAGACATAGGAAGACAGAGACCAGCAGAGACACTGGAGATACCTGGGGGGCAGGGGCGACATCTAGCCAGGTATAAGAGGAAGATCCCAGAGCCTTGGCATAGTGTCAGGGTGATGGTCTAGGGATGAGTGCCCACTTTCTGCATGGGAGACTGGCTATGCCCAGATTTTCCTGCCATGAGATAAAGGGGGGGGGGGCAGTGGTGCTCAGGTGTGGCTCGGCGCATGGACAGGACTTTTCCTAAGAGGATCCAAACCCACAGGCAAGCACAGTCCACCTGGATGGCCTCACAGGCCCTGGCAGTCATGACCATCCAAGATGAGCATAACCAGACAGGAAGCTCTCCTGCTCACTAAGACGCCCCTCCCCAGCCTTCTGGCTAAGGGTAGCACACAGCCCCTGCACATTATCTCTTGCAATATCCAGCAAACACTGGCCCCCCTCTCCCCAGGATTCCTTTGCCCAGAACCGTGCCCCTGGGACTCATCTTCAATCTTCAAAAACCAGATCAAGGTATCTCTTCTTAGACGCTGTCTCTGAGCCTCTCACACTGGGCTCCTATGGTTCAGGGTTTTCCCACTCTGATCACAATGCAATGGTGGAGCCTTGTCTGTGCCCTTGGCCTTGTGAGCTGGAGAAACTGAGGTCTGGGACTCCTATATGTGGCTCTTCATAAATGTGGAATGGTGGATGGAAAGAAAGGAAGGAAGGAAGAGGACGAAAGGAAGGAAGAAAAAAGAGAAGGAAAGAAAGAGAGGAAGGAAGGAAGGAGACTACACGATGGGTTGGTGAGTAGCTAGGTAGATAGATGATAGGTAGGTAGGGGAATGGGTAGGTAGCTGGGTGGATGGGTAGGTGATGGGTGAGTGGATAGGTGGGTGTGGCGTATGAGCAGATGGATGGATGGAGAAGAAGACATGGTGGGTGGGTGAATAGACTGGATTCAGAGATAATAGGTGGGTGTGGTGAACGGGTAGATGAGTAAGTGATGGATACAAGGAGTACAGGGAGTAGATAGACAGGTGGGCAATACTAAGGGATTGTGTGTGTGTGTGTGTGTGTGTGTGTGTGTGTGTGTGTGTGTGTGTGTGTGTGTGTGTGTGTTTATGTGCGTGACTGTGCTGGAGAGAACAGAATATTATACTAACGTGTAATGTGAGAAAACAAGAGGCAAATTGTGACGAGACTGCGTGTACCAAATTCTAATCAGGCAAGCTGGTTATTTCTGCCGTAAGATAGGCTCTGGGCTCTCCATGAGACAGACATCCCCTAGGGACATCCATCATAGCCCTCAACAAACACCCCCAGAGCACCCATTGGGTCAGAGGCTGGAAGCTGTACTGGGGTGTAGCAATGACAAAATGACCAAAGGGAAATCAGGATGCCCCTTTAGGTTCTTAGTTCCATTAATAAAATAATTCAAGAAAGGGCTCCAAACAGAAGCCCGAAGTCAATTTTATTAGAGTTTGTAACAAAAACCTCAAGTCAGGCAAACAGTTAACTGTAGCTGCCCAGAGGAAGAGAATGGAGGGGGAGGGAAGAGATGGGGGTGGGAGGGGGTAGGGGGGATGGGGGGATGAAGGGGAAAGGCTGGCATGGGGGTCTGCTAAGTGGCAGATAAGCAGCCCCATGGTGTGAGGTGAGGCTTTAGAGAAAGAGTTAAGGCAACTCAAAATGTCGGAGGGAAAGCCCAAAAAGAATTAACGCTCAGAGAAGAGGTCGAAAGAAGAAAACGAGAAGATATGTTTTTTCTTAATAATTGAAAATTTGGGCCAGGTGTGGTGGCACACGACTTTAATCCCAGCACTTGGGAGGCAGAGGCAGGTGGAGGATCGCTGTGAGTTCGAGGCCAGCCTGGTCTACAAAGTAAGTCCAGGACAGCCAAGGCTGCACAGAGAGATCCTGTCTCAAACCCGCCCCCAACCCAAAAGAAAAAAGAAAAAAGAAAAAAAATGGGCAGACTTAGACACTTCACACCTATAGCCCCTAAGCTACAATAGTTGGGGGCTGGGATTTGGGAAGGAAACGTACAGCATCTCATTAAATGGCTAATTATCCTGCCCATCTCTGTAGCACAGCTTAAGGTGAGCCCTCCTTCACAGGGGTAGTCCCGTGGCTAAGTTGAATGACTTGGCCCAACAGGAATCTAAGGTCTCCACCTAAGCCAGACGTCCTAGTCTCTTGACACCAGAGTGTTTTTTTTAAACTAACAAAAACAGGGGTACGTGTCCCAGCATGTGGACTGACTGTGGCACCTCCATGCCTCTGGGCCTCAGTGTCTCAGCCTGTGAAATGGTGTCACAGTTGCCTCCAAGCCCATCCCGTAGGTCTGCTGGGCCAGTCCTGACTGTGGGGATGTCCTAGCATTCTAGCAAGTAGAGGCTGCCTGGGCTAAGCTCCTGTGTTCTGTGGAGAAAAGAAAGGGAGAAAGGGGGCCTCTCGTTTGTTCTGGGGTCTCAGGGCCTCACCCAGGCAGCCCCTCCCTGCCCTGCTCTGTCTGTTTTAGAAGCAGTTCCCCCATTGTTCTTGTCCCTTCCCCAGGTCACCCTCCTAATCCAAGTTCTGGGGACAATGCACATTCCATTCCAGGAATTCCATAGCCCCCACCTCTGGCCCAGTCTTCTCCAGAGGGGCTGGGATCTGTCCCAGACTGCAGTGCCAAGCTGCATGCCTCTCCCACCTCTCCCAGTTTAGGGCCTCTGAAGTCCTTCCAGTTGGCCCTGAGGAGGGAGGGGCCTATGCTGGGTGCTGTGGCCAGGCCAGGCCTCAGTAAGGAGGCTGGACTCCACTCACCTGGACTTGGGCCAGGCTCTTCCTCAGACAGGCTGGGCAGTTCCATATAGCCACGGCCCTCTTGGGTCCTCAGCTCCTTTGCTGTGAAGGATGGTAGAGGCAGCAGATGTGGTCACAAATAAACCATAAGCTTTGCAGCCTGAGCCCCTGGGTGCTGCTCCTGGCTCTGACCCACATGGGCCACTGGGCAGCTTCTAGTTCCCTCTGCATTAAGGATAGTGCCAGCACTTGCCTCTCAGGTGCTATGTGGTAGGCGAGCTGGGAAGACACTCCCCTATAATAGACTACAGGACTCTGTCTCCCTGAATTCATTTGTTGATCCTCAATGTGATTAATGGTGGAGTTTTGCAAGTATTATTACTGTCATGAGAGCGGTGCCCCCATGATGAGATTAGTGTCATTTTAGGAAAAGACATGTAGGCCTATGAGAAGGCTCCTTGGGTAAAAGTGCTTCCTGTTAAACCTGGCAACTGGAGTTCTTCCCTGGAATTCAGATGGCAAAGGAAAGGAGTCCTGCAAGCTGTCTCCTGACCTCCACATGTGTGCCATGGCATATCGACCCACCTCCCCTACACACACAAAAGCAAATAATACATGTAAAAAATAAAAACCGTGAAGAAATGGGAAAGCCTGCTTCCTTTCTGTTTTCTGTCAGGAGATGGCACTGGAAGCAGACAGTCAGCCATCAGTGAGCCAGGGGGTGGCCATGCATCTGTTTGTACCTTGACCTGAGACTTCTAGCTAGAATGGGGCAGGAGGAAGCCTATGGGTACTAAATAGTGTGGCATGCGCCTGCAATCTCTATTCTGGAGGCAAAGGCAGGAAGACTAGGCCAGCCAGGGCTACATGGTGAGACCATGTCTCAAACACCAAAACAAAACAAAAAGTACACAACAGCAGCAAAACCCCACCAAACAACAACAAATGCATTAATAAACTGCCTGTTTTGTGGAATCACCTTAGAGTGGTCCAAACACAGACCCACAGAGAAATCAGGGCCTGCCACCCACCTCAAGTCACCCGTGTCACTGGTCACTAGCTGCCTAGTAGTCACCCACTTATACCACCAAGTGTGGAGCCCCTTGGAGGCAAGACCTGAGCCTGTTCTGCCTTCAGTTCTTTTTCCACCCAGGACAGGCACCTGGCTTCACTGTTGAGCAGAGGGGTGGGCGATGGAGGGGACAGTGGTATGGTGGGTTGATGGGGATCCCGGGCCTCTTCACAGCCCTGAGACAGGTATTCTGGGCCTGGTACTGCCTGCTCCAGTCTCTCAGTAAGGATGCAATGACCTTCCTCCCCTGTCACCTCTGATCTGTGGGGTCCTTGAAGTGATGAAAGAAGTCTGGTTCCCCCCCCCTCCCCTCAGTTTATTTCACATGGTCTTCTCAGACTCTGCCAGTAAGCCTGCCTAGGGCACTGGTTCTCAACCTGCTTAATACTGTGTGACCTTAATACAGTTCTTCATGTGGTGGTGACCCCTCATCATAGAATTATTTTTGTTGCTACTTTATAATTGGAATTTTTCTACTGTTATGAATCATAATGCAAATATCTGATATGGAAGAGATCTGATATATAACTCAAAGGGGTTTGGTCTCGACCCACAGGTTGAGAACCACTGTCCTAGAGGCAGGCATCTCTCAACAGCACTAGGGGAGGGACATAGGCAGCTCATTTGTCAGCCTTGCTCAACACCTGCCTCCCTTGCTTCACAGGGAAAGGCTGGCTCTGGTCTCCTTCCATGGTGTTTCCCTTGGAGTCCTTTCCCAGGTCTGTCTGCTCCCCCTGAGCATGACCCACTCATTTCCTTCTGAAAACACCAAGACTTCCTGGCTTCACAGAGAACCACTGGGTGAAATGGGCCGTGGTCTGAGAGAAGTCTGCGTACTCCAGCCCCCACTGTGCCAAGAGCATCCTCCAACAAGCCTCCATCAGGGTCCTGAGGAGAGGCAGACAGCGTGTGGCATTCAGTCGACTTCACCTGCTCCTCTTCTGTGCCAGGGCCTGGGATGCCAGCATTGGCGACAAGGAGCACACCTAGTCTTTACTTCAAGGCATAGAGAAGAGAAGGCAGAGGCTGTCAGTCCAGATTAGATACAAGCCCTGACTGGGCCAGCCCAAAGGCTGTGTGGCCCAGTCAGGATCCCCAGGCATTGGCACTGGGTGTAGACAGGACAGGACTGTGAGAGGCTCGAGAAAGAGGTGCTCACTGATATGAAGCAGGCAGACTAGACAGAAACGCTCCAGCAAAGCAAGCAGTTCCTGCCAAAGAGACACAAGATCTTTGCAAACAGGGGTGCATTGAGAAGAGCCACTGAGAGCCCCGTGGTCCAGAGTCTGGAGGTTGGACCCTCGAGACCTCTTCTAAGGCCCCAGAGCTGGGTTTCCTGTTGTAAAGAAGGAGACACTGAGATGCCTAGAAGACCAGGGATGTTTCAGACTGGGGACCAGGCTGTGGCAGTGGCTGGAATGGGAGAGGCTGGAAGAATGTGTCATCGTACCTGGTTTGCTGGGGCTTTGTGTTTGCTAGACAAGCACTTTACCAATGGACCCACATCCTCAGCCCCTCAAAAACAAGTTCCCATTTTAAAAACCACAACTATAATTCACTCTGTCAGCCGTCCCTTCTCCCCTTTCCTGGCCCCTGACCCTTCAGGCCATCATAAAGTTCCCTGGACCACCATTCTGATTTTATCTGCATCCTTGTTCCAAATTGGAGCTGCCAGACAAATAACTAAAGTATAGACACACACACCATCCCCCTCCCCCCCAAAAAAAACCACTTGCTGTTTCCTGAATTACAAATGTAACTGGATGTGTGTATTTGACCCAACACCACTAACTCCAGTTCCTTGAGAGCCCTGCCCTTGCCTGCTTAAACCCTGCCCCCATGTCCCTAAGCCATGGGATCCACCCAAGTTCTTGAGAATGGTTTTCTCACCTTCCAGCCCCTTCTAGATTCTTCCCAAGCTACAGCACACTTGTAAGATTTGTCCATCTCTCCATCTGCTCAGAAGGCCTTTGCTGAGTGTGTATTTTGTATCAGCCTGGGTCCCAGCTGTATAAGTCCCTCCAAAGTGCTGTCATTTTGCAGGTGCTGCTCCTGTGCCTGGGAATCCCTGCAGAGCTTAGCTAGCTGATTAATTCATCTTCAACATTCAGGTCAAGTTCCCCACCCCCACCCCACCCTCCTAGGGGATTCCCTGACCCTCCGGACCCCAGGCAATATTGGGGGCTGTCCTCAGGTTTCCCCTGGTCTCTCACGAACACACTGGTTTGTCATTGTCATCGTCTGTGTCCACACCTGTCTCTTCATCAGACTGTGACTTCATTCTGGACAAAGGCCAAGTCTGACTCATCTCAGGGTCCCCAGGCTCACCCTAGAGCCTGGAGTATAGCTGGCACCAGGAAAGGTGCGTGTGTGGAAACATGGGGAAGAAGAGGAGACAAACAAGCCCGAGTCCTGTTTCTTTCTAGTTGCTCCCCTAAGGACCCAGCTATTATCAGACCATGTGACTTAACTGCAGCTTGGGGACACTATTCCCAGCCACAGGAGAGGCTGAGAGCCTGGGATATGTCAGTGCATAGCGGCCAGCGGCTGGATTGGAGGTTCTAGCTCTGCCTCTGCCTCAATGTGTCGCTCCCACTACCCTCCTTGTCCTGAAGCTATGAATGTGGCTATGGAGACCGGAAGGTGCCTGGATGTCCTTGCCACACAGCCATTTCAGTCCTTGCTTGCCTTCTTCAAGCTGCCACGGGGCTCACGCTCCATCGCCCTGGGCTGTGGGAGTTGACACCAACAGCAGCAGAGGTGAACCCCTGGTGCATTAATGGGGGCCCCTGTTTACCCAGGCTAGGCCCATAAAATGCCTCAAGTGGAACTGAACTTGACTCGAGGCTGTGAGGCGCTGTCCGTTCCGGCTGCTGAGCCTTGGAATGGACCACCCGGGGGGCCTCTCCTTTCATAGACACCCTAGAAACTGCAGAGGGGAGCCTGGGAAAGCCTGGGAGCTAGAGAGTGAACAAGAGTGGCTTTGCGAAGAGTAAGCCCTTCAAAGGTCAAGTTGTCCTGCACCCGTCCCTTTGCCAGTGTCCTCTGAAGGCCATCCAATGACCCAAAGGAAGAGAGAACACAGGCTTTGCTTGCTGCCTCTAAGCAGAAGCCTGCACTGGTGCCCAGTAGACAAGGCTCGGGAGCATGTCACCTCTGCCTAGTCTCCTCCCTTGCTCCACCGGCAGCATGGTCCTTTTGTGTCTTTGTCTTCTGTGCCTTGCCCTGTGCTGAGCTCTCGGAACCAGAAATGTGTTAGGCGCAGTATTGCTTTTGGGGAAGTTTATGTCTAACCTAGAAAATAGCTGGATACCCAACAAATTTGAGAATACGGCAAGAATCCATCCATCCATCCATCCATCATCCATCCATCCATCTCTTGAGAACGGTGCCATCAGCATATTGAGTACAAAGTTCCTATTGAAGACTCTAGGGTCCCATAACCCTGACTCTAAGCTTACCTCATCACACCATCTCTATCCTTCCAGACTTTAGCTATAGAGCTCTGTGGGTTACAGAAGGGCCTGGCACTGTGGTCAGTGCCCCAGGAAGCTGATGAAATCCACAAGGCAGGACTTTCTTCCAGAGTTCTTTCTCTGGAAGAGACCCTAGCAGTGTGTGAGTATGGCCACTGTGTTCCGTAAAATCTTGTAAAAGTGAGCTATGCTGGCCACAGAAGTTTGGACCATCATTCTAAGCTTCTTCCATCTTCCTTTCTTGACAGGAGTGTTGAATGGCTGAGGCATTTGGAGGCTTAGCCAAGGGGAGCCAAGTTGAGGATTAGTGACATGTATTTATATGGTTTGTGGTCACTTATGGGTACAGTTGTTACTAAAGCCCCCCCTCTCCCTCCCTTCCCTGTAGGAAGAGCTTCCAGAATGAACACCCTGCTGACCACTGCACTCACGTGACACCGCTGGAATCTAGTGGAGACTGAAAGAAACAAGGTTTGAAATGTTTGGAGCTGGAAGCTAGTCAGTGGGCTGTTCTTTCATGCATCTAAAGTGTCACACTGTGGGCAAAGAAAACTGGACCTAGAAAAACAGATTCTCTTCTGTCAAGACTGTAACTGTAGGGCCAAGGAGTGGCTTAGATGGTGAGGGGCTTGCCATCCAAACATTAGGCATGACATGGGTCCCCATGATCCATGCAAAAAGCCAGATGTGGCAGCTTGCACTTGGGATCCCAGCACTGGGAAGGCAGATATGGGAGGATCCCTGAGGTTTGATGGCCAGCTAATCTAGCCAATCAGCAAGCTCAAAGCTCCAGCACAAGACCTTCCCTCCCTCAAACAAACAACAGCCAAAGAAACAAGATGGTGGGTCCTGAGGAACAACACTCAAGGTTGACTTCTGGCCTCTACATGCAAGAGCACACACATGCACACTCATGCACACACACACACACACACACACACACAGCAAAATACAACTGATAATGCACTTTATACAATTAGAGAGCATAGCTGTATCTTTGCTTTTTCTTGAATGGGAGTGTGTGAAGTGGAAGTTAGCAGCCATCCTGTGCTTGACAGGCACCAAACTAAAGCCATGCTATGACCAGCAAGTGCATCTGTGACTGAAGTTCCACTTTATACTTTAACTGAAACAGGGTGGTGGGCAGTGTCGCAGCACACCACGCAGTGTCCTTGTTCTCCCTTGTGACCTCATGGCTGGCGGCAGGTGTGGCTTGCATCTTGAGGGATTGTGACCCTGCTTACCACCAGCCTTTTTCTTGTCCCAGCTGCATTTGAGGTTGAAAGAAGAGAATGGGTCTATGAGTTTAAGGCCAGACTGGACAACATAGGGAGACCTCTTGTGCTCTAGCAAGCGGGTCCCATGCATCATGTGAAAGGGAGGGCTGGACTGCTTTTCTTTTCATTCCATAAGAGACATTTTTAAGTTATTATGTGTAAAGTAGAAAACAAAAGGGATGAGGCCCAAACTTTGTTTGTTTGTTTTTGTTTTTGAAGACAGGGTTTCTCTGTGTAGTCCTGGCTATCCTAGAACTCACTCTGTAGACCAGGCTGGCCTCCAAGGAACTAAAACAGATCTGCCTGCCTTTGCCTCCCCACTGCTGGGATTAAAGGTATGTGAGACCACAGCTCAGCAAGGCCCAAACTTGTAAGAAAATAATATTGAAAAGAAATTTCTGGTAGTTAAAAAATATATTGGTTTTGGGCTAGAGAGATGGCTCAGTGGTTAAAAGCATCTCCGGCCTCTTCCGAAGGTCCTGAGTTCAATTCCCAGCAACCATATAATGGCTCACAACAACCATCTATAATGTGATCTGATGCCTTCTTCTGATATACAGGTGTACATGCAGACAGAACACTGTATATATAATAAAAGATAAATAAATCTAAATATATATATATATATATTGTTTTGTGTATTTGGTAATACTTAATTGGCTTAAAAATTCCTAGTTGGGGGCCAGCTAGGCAGCTTGGCAGGAAAAGGCACTTGTTGCATAAGACTGATGGCCTGAGTTAAATCCCAGGAACCCACAAAGGTAGAAGGAGACAATGCTAAAAAGTTGTCCTCTGGCTGCCATATGCATACACACACACACATACACACACACACACACTAATAAAGTATAAAAAGTGTTTTGATTGTAATTGATTGTGACCTCTCACTCTAAATGAATATTCATGTTTGTACTTGATTTTAGTTTTTCTAAGTTCAGGCACTTCTCCCCAAACTGGATCCAAGCCTGCCTAGCACATAGTAGGACTAAGCATTGCCATTTCGGACTGACCTCTCTTATCCTAACCAGGATTCCAGGCAAGGACTGCTCATTCTGCTGCCATGGACTCCTAAGTCAGCTGCCCATATTGCAGCTGCAGAGGCTCTCTAAGCCTACTTGGAAACATCAGTGAACAGTTTGCTTTGCAACAGGGTGGTGGACAGGGTCACAGCACACCACGCAGTGTCCTTGTTCGCCCTTGTGACCTCATAGCTGGCTGCAGGTGTGGCTTGCGTCTTGAGGGATTGTGACCCTGTTTACCACCAGCCTAGGAGGAGATGTCCCACTATCAAATTTTGAAGATCTAGAGGTGGTTTCCCGTTTTTTTTTGTTTTTTTTTTTTTTCCTTGTCCTAGCTGCATTTGAGGTTGAAATAAGAAGATGGGTCTATGAGTTTAAGACCAGACTGGGCAACATAGGGAGACCTCTTGCACTCCCTTAAAAAAAACAAAAAAAAAAAAAAATCTAAAAGGTGAGATACATTTTCTACCGGCCAAATTACTTTTGTGCTATCAATGTAAAAAAGCATCTCAAGTTAGAAAGCCACAGATCGGTATAAACAGATGCATAACAAAACAGGGGCTAATACAAGGTCATTTCTAGCTGCTTCTGAACTCCACTGGGCCAGCCAAGCCCTGCCTCTCCCTCCAGAGGTTGAGTGCTTAGGCTGGGCCATGTATGACTCATGTGGGTCCCAGAACAGGATCCTGGCCCGGAGGTCGTTCTTAGATCCACAGGGGACTCCAGTTCAGCCACAACACAGCTCAGCTTCCCCTGGCATTCTTTCTTCCCTTAGTATCTCATAGAATAAGAAGAGTGCAGGGTAGCGGGTGGGGGGTGGGGGGAACGTGACTGTTAAAGGATGGGCTCACAGCCAAAAGAGAAGTACATGAAGAAGAGCTGCACCTTCATTATCCTCAGAGCCCCATCCATCCCCACGCCCCCAGGAGCAGCCATGATGCTCAAATAAAGGACCACAGGTCATCAAAACCCTGTTTTAGTTCTTTTCTCATCCCTTTGACAAGGTCCCTGGCAGGAGTAATCTAGGGGAGGAGGATTCCCTTTGTCAGGTCATCTCAGCGTGGAGGGCATGGTGACAGAGTTGCTTTCCACACATGGCAGTAAGAACACTAGGTAAAATGGCTCACACAGTGGCTAGAACCAGAAGCTGAGAGCAGGACCATAACCCCAAAGCCAAGCCCCTCAGTGACTGCCTCTGCAGCTGGGACCCTCCTCCTGCTCTTCCCATTCGTTGCTGCTTTTAAATTTTTTATTTGTTTTATGTATATTGGTGTTTTGTCTGGCTGTACATCTGTACATGCCTGGCCAGAAGAGGGTGTAGGATCTCCTGGGACTGAAGTTATAGATGGCTGTAAGCTGCCATGTGGGTGCTGGGAATTGAGCCCAGGGCCTCTGGGAGAGCAGTCAATGCTCTTAGCTGCTGAGCCAGACCTAAATCACTTCTTCTTCTTCTTTTTTTTTTTTTTTTTTTTTTTACTTTATTTTTATTTTATGTGCGTTGGAGTTTTGTCTGCATGTGTGTCTATGTGAAAGTGTCAGTTGCAATTACAGACAGTTGTGAGTTGCCATGTGGGTGCTGGAAATTGAGCCCGGGTCCTCTGGAAGAACAGTCAGTGCTCTTAACCACTGAGCCATCTCGCCAGTCCCAAATCACTTCTTAAAGACACTGTAACCTTCAAAACCAGCTGGGGGCCAAGTTTTCAAGCACATGGGGGCATTTTTGGATTCAAACAGTGACAGGCTCCAAGTCCTGCCCTTCCCCTTTAAGTGATATATTGGTTGAGATCCCTATTATATCCTCACAAGATGGCAGCAACTGCTGACTCAGAGGATGCCCGATGTGCTCTGTGGCTTACCCCAACTCGGCACTATTCTCTTTTGCTCTTGGTACACAGACAACCCTGCTCCGGGCTCCCCTACCCACCCTCAGCAGGAACCCACAGCTAGATTTAAATCTGGTCCACGTAGCCCTGTCATCTCCCTTCAGGTCCTGCAGCCCAGATGAGCCTGCCTGGCTACAATCTTAGAGGTTACATCCAGCACAAATGACCCAAATCGTGGAAGGGTCACTCCCTGGGCACACCTGTTACATATCCCCAAGTTACGGGCACTAACTCAACAAGCCTACAGCCCCCTGGTGAGAAGGTGCCACAGTCATCCCACTATACAGATGAGAACACTGAGGCACAGAGAGACAGAAGAATGGATAAGAAGAAGTTAGCAGAGCCTGGTCGAAGCTGAGGAAGCCTGGCTCCTGAGCCCCAAGTGATATCCCTGGCATTTGTCATCTTATCCTTCATAAAATAGCTGCAAGAAGAGCAAGATACAGGGCTGTGGAGCCCAAGGCGACTTCAGCTGGAACACTCACAAAACACAACTGCAGATGTAACACTCAGACATCCAGAGCCACAGTCATTCCCACACTCAGATGAGGTGGCTGAGCTCAGTGAGAAGGTGGGAAGAGAGGGACCCCAGCAGCTGCATGTACATGCCCCCCTTGTCCCTCAGCCCCTGCCACCTGTGATACCATCCTTCCTAGGCAGGCATCACTTGAGGCTGCTGCTCCCCAGAGGAGGCCCTGGCCCCTGGGAAATGCTGATTCCTTGGCCCCTCCTCAGCTCTGGATTAGACTCTGAGGGTTGGGAGGAATCTTAAGGCCAGCAGCTTCTGTCCATGGGGAGGGCTCCCTTAAACGCTACATGAGGGGAACTGTGGGCAAGTCAAGGAATTTCTCTGAGCTTTTTCCACTTTTTCCGCCTGTAACTTGATGTTGAGAAAACAGATGGATATGAACATCTGTAAACCAAAGAAAGCAGCATGGCCTGTGGAGCAGATTGGGCTGGACAGCGTGCAAGTGCCAACTTTACTTTTCATCACCAGCTCACAATCCTGCCCTGCAAAGCCTCCCTCACCTCACCTGAAAGGGACTTGCGATGGACCTCAGCCTCTCCCTGGGTGTGTGGCACTAGAGAGCCAGCGTTTAGGTAGTAGCAGATATGTGGGGGTCAGATCCCCTGCTCTGGCGCTAGTCTGAAGGTTGCCCTCCCCAGCCTAGGCCCACTCCAGACTCTAGCTGGGCCTGGAGAGGGATACTTGGCAGCCTTAGTGTCCTTATCTCTTCCTCCCACTCTGTGCTCTGCAATGGGAACTGAGGGCCTGCTGGATGCTGCTTTCAGGAGCACAACACCCAGGAGTAGGCCATGGCTTTTCACTGACCGCCTCCTTGGAGCAACCTCCAACTTCAGTTCACTGACCTGGGTTGGGTTGTGTTGCTTCCTGCTGTCCTCTGCCGTCTTTTCACCCCACCCATATCCTCAATCTCTTCTACTGTCACCTTGGCAGCAGCCAATGTCCTAGCTTGGTCCTGGCTAAATATAGCAGTGTCCATGCTGACTTGGTGGCCCCTCTCCCCTCCTTCCAGCCCAAATCTCCAGATGACATAAGCCATAAAGAAGGCACACATCCTGATGGTCCCAAGTCCTACAGTCCTTCCCACTAAGGGCTTCCAGCCCTGGTCTTTTCTATATGTGCCTGGGAGTGACTGCCTTATAGGACTGGCTCGGAGCTGACGCTTCCTCTCTGGTACGCACAGATGTCTAAAAGTTGTGAGTGTGGGACTCTGTGGTGGTAACACACACCTTTAAGCCCCCCACCACTCAGGAGGTAGAGGCAGACAGATCTCTGTGAGTTCAAGGCCAGTGAAGTCTACAAATGGAGTTCTAGCACAGCCAAGGGCTACACAGAGAAACCTTGTCTCAAAAAAAAAAAAAAAAAAAAAAAGTGTGAGACCTAAATTGAGAAGGTGTCCACAAAGATTTCCAGAGCCTTCTCTTCCAAAAACAGGGAGAGAAAGAATTTATAGGAGGAAAGTAGAGAAAGTAGAATGCAGGGCGATGTGAACCCCCAGACAGCAGGACCCCTGCAGGCTTCTGGAGATGGACATAAAACCAGGGATTGGGAGGGATTCGTTTTTAATTAAAAAGCCATCAAGGCCCAGATATAAAGTATCATGACACTAATAGTCCAGGAAATCTGGAACCTTAAATCACAACAATTCCTCCCCCGTGGGCAGGCCTGGGGCCTTGGGATTGGCCGGAGATCTTCCCCTGTGCCAGGGCAGGAAGTGCTGAGAGTGAACTCTGACTCCTCTCAGCTACAGCGGCCAGATGAAAACAGGCAAATGTGTTCTGAGCTGCCAATCTAGCTGGCACCACCATTTCCTAAATGGGGAAACCGAGGAAGGGGTGGGAGAGCACCGACGATCTCCCAAGGAGCAGGAGCAAATGTGGAAGCCAGAAACTGAGCTAAAGGCTCTCATTTTGGAACTGGCTTGTGATCTCTCTCAGGCTGCTGGCCGGTGGTAGGTGGGGCCAGCATAGAGACTTTAGTTAGGCCACACCAGAGGTCCCTGGAACAGAGGCTATTGGCATCCAATATGGCGCTCTCACGCATGGGCAATACCTTCCCACACAGGCCCCCTGACTGGATAATCTAGAGACCAGTGCCCAGTTCCTCCCTCCCACCCCGCCCCAACCCTCGTTCCAGCTCCAGCGTCAGCCTCACCTTCTCTTCAGGGAGGAGGTCGGCTGTAGAGGCTGTGGTTGAGGCCCTTCCACTGCTAACAACCTTCGATTCTGTTAGTCAATTTATCCCACTGTTCCACTCCTCAAAAAGATGGATCATGGAGGCAGAAGGTGACCAGCAGGGAGCAGTGATGGATGGGGAGACAGGAAATATTTTGAGCTCTCAAAGCAAAACTCTAACAACCACCTCCAACTTCGAGGGTCCCCCTGTGCCACCTGATTCTCCTGAATTTTCAACTCAGGCCTGGCCTGAGTCAAAAGCCAGACACTTCATTCATTCTTCCTACGAGGATTTATTGCTTCCCTGGGCTGTTCTGTGCGTCCATAACTTTCACGCTGTCTGGCAGCATCTAGCTAAAGTGGGAGCTTCCCTGCTGTCGCTAAGAGGAAGACATCAGGACCCACTGATCTCTTTGGGCCACATCTCGAAAGACACTTGTACCTCAATTCAGAACAATGATATTCCCAATCTAATCTACATCACTACGTCTCCAGAGAGTGATCCCCACGATACTGTAGGGACAGAACGTAGAGTGTAGCCAGAAGAAGTGACCAGAAAACTGAGACCCAAAACTTAAAACTTGCCAAACCAGTTTGCCTCGGAGTGAACTCAAGGGGCCAGGGTCCTAGGTTCCCAGTCTCTAGAAGACACTGTACGGCAGAGGACATATGTGTTTAGGGGAATCACAGGTCTGAAGTCCTCTCTGTATAGCCTCTGTGGGTATAGTCCAATGTCCCCAGGCATGGCATGGAACATTTATCCCCTGGCTTTTTTTTTTTTTTTTTTTTTTTTTAATCCTAGTAATCTGAAGCTGTGTGGTGGCACATGTCTCTAATCCCAGCAGAGATAGGTAAGTCTCTATGAGTTCAAGGCCAGCCTCGTGTACATATTGAGTTCTAAGCTAATAAAAGAGAGAGCTGGTAGGAAGGTCTGTTCATTCATGACGTCCTAGATGCAGAACATCTGCCACACATACTACGCCAATCCTTCTTCGTTTAATTCTGACAACACTGAATTGCCTCTTATTTCTACAGATTCTGGGCTGAGAATATGTAGTAACCCCCTCAGCTCCCAAAAGGTAGCCAAAGCATGCTGGTATCCAGCCTTGCGTCCCTGCGGTTCCAAAGCCACTAACAGCACAGAGCTCCTCCGTTCGCAGCCAGGAGATGGAAAACTCCTCTTGAAGACTATCTTTCTCACACATGCCCAACTCCCAGGCTCACTCCCTGCTTCCTCCTTGGGTGCTTGGCTTTTTAATGCTCGGGGTTCCTGCCCTTGACTCAGCTCTCCCTGACTGCAGGACTCCAGGGTGGGCAGGCTCATCTGGGTTCCCCACTCCTTACCCAGCTCTGATGTATCTTTTGGACCCCCAACATTGGCACAGAGATGAGATGGGTGAGCATTGGGCAGCACAGAATCACCAGTAAAGCTTAACAGCAGCCTTACCTAACCCCCTGCTATCACAGAAGGAGAAACCGAGGCCTCAAGGGAACAAGACAAGACGTCAGGGAATCTAAGCACTGAGATTTTCTTCTACTAGATGTCCCTGACCAAGGAAGCAAAGGAAATGAGGAGGAAGCCTGTGGTGACCCTGCTGGCCCCTCAAGCCGGCTTCCCTGTAGTGGTCTCAGACCTGCTTTTAGGGCTTTGGAGAGGTGAGCCAGAGGTCAGGGGGAGTTGCTGTGGCTTCTGCCTCTGCACAGAGGCCTCTTATGTTCCAGACCAAGGGCCTGCTCCTCAGCTGCCGGGCGGAAAGGCCCCTGGTGGGTACTGAGTATCAGTCTGAGGTTCAAAGGCTGCCTGCAGCAGGCCCCAACGCTGAGCTTCCGCCACAAATTTACAACCCCCAAAAAAAGTCCTGTGTGCTGGAAGAGGGAGGCGATTTTCCATGGCCCTGCTGCCCTACGGAGTCCCCCAACCTACTGGAAAGTCTGAGTGAGACAAAGTGGTTTGTTCATGCTGGGGAAAGGGTTAGGCCTGGCCTGAGAAACAGACCCTGTTTACACGGGCCTCAGGTAGGAGGTCATGGGCACCCCAATCTGAGAAGGTCACATCTTGAAGCTCCCCCAACTTTTTACAATAGAGCTCAAATGCCAGGATCTAGAGGAATAATCAGGGGTCACTTGGGTGGGAAGGAGGCTGCCCTCTTGCGCTCTTGATGCACACAGGGTTCCCTGGACCCACAAACAGGCAAGCCTGGCAGACAGGCAGGCTTGTCCTGTAGACAGCAGCCAGGACTCCAGGCTGGTGGGATGCAAGAAGCAGGTGATTCGAGGCTGCAGGATGAGTTCCTTGAGAAAACAGCAAGAAGGTCCAGGCCCTGGGAAGAGAAATGCCTGCTCTGTGTGGCATGGATCTGGGGCTACCTGAGCCACCCCACGCATTCGTAGCTTCTTAGCTCTCAGAAGCCAGTGTCTTCTATTCAGGTTACACTGACTTACGTACCAGAATTGTTGGGATCCCCAAGCACTAGACGCAGGAGAAACCCAATGGGTCCCTGACACCAGAGGCAGCATTAAGTGAAATGGGAAATTAGACCAGGAGGGAAGAGGACAAGTACTCAAAGCTGCTCCAGGCCTCCTGGGGTGACACACACCAAGGGCACATCCTGTGTTCAGAGGGACAAAGGCAGGGATAGGAACAGAATCATGTCAAGGGAAAGTGAGACGGGAAACAATCTAGACACTGGACCACCATGTTAAAAAATCCAGAGGGGACACCCAGGAAGGAGTGCACCCACCCATGGGTGTAGCTGGGTTTGGAGCATCCGGGCTGGAGTCAAGATGGACAGGGAGCAGGAGTTGGGGCAGGAGAGGCGCGGTGTGCTGGACCAGGCTGCGGAGGGCTTCCTCCTGAATCCAGGAAGGGTTCCAGAGCATCCTTCATAGTTTGTTGTGCTCAGGTTGGTACCTTGCTCTCTCTGCACCTACCCACTCACCACAAAGAGCTGTGCGTGCCTGCGTTGCAATAGCAAAACACAAAGACAAGGCCATGCCCAGGTGAAGGCCACACCGATGATGTCATCAAGGCCCTACTCTGGGGCCTTGGGGGTCCTGGTTGTGGCCAGTCCTGATCTTCTCTAACTTCCTGCCTTCTCTAATCAGGGCCATTTTCTTCTGCACTTCACACACACACACACAACAACAACAACATCAAGGCATGTTCCATGATGCTTGGGGACAGATTTTCCTACCCAAGAGCCAATAGCCTCAACACACTACTCTCCATCATTACCCACAACTCCCAGTGTGGGCTAGACCAGGGGGCCAAGGTGTGGTGGGTCAGTCTGCCCACCACGGCCTTCAGGAGGGGCCAAAGCATAGAGTCCATATAAATTAATTTAATTGGCCCTATTATCACTTTGCTCTGAGCCTGCAAGTCTAATCTAGCGTTGAAGTAATTCATTGGGTGTGAAGTGTCCCCAGCCAAGAGTTCCCTCTGCTCACGGAACAAACCTCTCCACACTTGGCGGAGACCCTGGGCCACTGCAGCCTGGCTCCAGCAGAGGGGTTGTGCAGGGAGCAGGGCCAGCAGGGGAAGACTTAAAATAGCTCCAGCCTTGGCTGCCTCCCCTGACTTTCCCAGAATGAGGCCCCAGCCCACACCCCACCAGCCCCCCAAAGTACACATAGACTCAGCCCCACAGATACAAGAAGATGGTGTGACATTCAAGGCCTTTGCAGACCCAGAAGATGGCTACAGAGGTCACAGGAAACCCAGGTGCCCAGCCCACACCCCACCAGCCCCCCCAAAGTACACATAGCCTCAGCCCCACAGTTACAAGAAGATAACTTGACATTCAAGGCCTTTGCAGACCCAGAAGATGGCTACAGAGATCTCAGGAAACCCAGGTGAGCCCTAAATTATAGGACATTTTGGACAACATTTGGCTTCTCTCTGTTCCATGCCTCAGTTTGCCTTCCTGGAAAAAAAAAATGTCCTCAGCCTCCTTAACTATGAAACAGACTCTCCCAATGGCTAATAAAGTCGCTGGAAGGATTAGGTAAATTAGCAAGTGCCAAAGACACAATGGCATACAGTAGGTGCTCCATAAACGTTCACACAGTGTGAGATTCAGGTAGGACAGGACAGGGAGCCTTCTGCAGTTGTAATTGCTAAGGCCAAGGCACACATTTGTTATAATTTCAGAACTTTAGAAGGGCACGGGACGGCGTGGTTCCCACGGAAGCTGTAGCCTGGGCTTCGGGACACCTGAGAGCTGAGAGAATGCAAGTTGCCCAGCTTGCTGTGTTATGATTTGATTTGCATAACTTATGGTGCAATTATTCATACCCTGATGTCAAGCTCATTAAGTAATCAGGCACCATGAACCTGCTAGTTGAGCCCAAATCTGAGGTAGGTAGACACAACGTTGGGGAACCTGGGGGGCCCTAGCCTGAGGGTAGAAGCAGGACGCTCATGCGTGAAGACAAGTATGCGTAGCACACGGGCAAGGGGGCCTACCCCCCACCCCACCCTCAGGACGGGCTGCCAGCTGTAAAGCCCTAGGGGAGGTAGAGGATTTTCTGATCTGTCTGCCCCTCGTGCTCAGATACTGAAATGCTGCTACTACCACTACTACTGTTATCAGTAGTAGTAGCAGTATTTTGAGACAGTCTTACTCTGTAGCACTTGCTGGCCTGGAATTCACTATGTAGACCACACTCTGACCTTGAACTTACAGATCCACCTTCCTCTGCCCTCCCCACCAGGACTGGGATTAAAGGTGTGCACCACGATGCCCAACACTGCCGCCAGCTTTTGTTCAGTGCCTGCTCCTGGGTCTGAGCTTCACCACAGCTGTATCCACAGCCACGAATGGATGGAGAACATAAGGGATGGCGGGTACCAGCCAGGATGTCTCCTACTAAGTAGCAAGGCGCCATCTCCCCGATTCAGATGGTGGAAGACACCGACTCCAGCTCAGAGGTGGTATCCGTGGAAACTGAGAGGTGTAGGTTGGAACTTCAGAGTGCAGAGCAATCCCTTGGTCTTTTCCAGCCTGTCTTATGCTCAGAGCAGTAAGCATGCCAATCTCCTTCACTGCACTCACTTCGGCCTCAATCTCTGCCTCAGCAATGTGCTATGTGCCAGTTGTATGGACTCAGTGACTCACAAATCCCCATAAAGGCTTTGTAGGTGATCCCACGACAAATGGCTTTAGAACTCAGGCCCAGAGACACCAAGCCAGGAAACCTTCAAACAGCTCCTGTCTTCTAAGTTCCCATCTCACAAAGAGGCCCATGGTGATGAACCCTAACCCCACTGAAAGCCTACTGGGGGAAAGTCTCCTACAGGCTGCATCCCAGGACCCAGCCTCGTTACCCACAATCCAACCTTCCATGTTTTCCTACCATGACAAGCACTGGGTGGGCGAGAGGTGAACAGTTGCACTACGTCCCGTTTCCTTTCTCCCCCTCAGCGCCCAGGGTCCAGCAGACTCCAGCCAAAAACATTCAACCACATTCACATCGGTCTCTGCAGCCCAGACAACACTATTCTGTCTGCTGCCAATGGTGGGGAGCGGGGTGGGGGGGGGGGGGGGGGGGGGGGGGGGGGGGGATGGGCAGGGACGTGTGGTGTGGGGGAGAGCTGCGGATAAGAGCTGACATATTTCCTCTCTACCCTCACTTGAAGGCTGCCAAGACCTGGGTTAAAAGTGGCAGGCCATACTTCAAATTACTCTTGCCTTCCACCTTGACCCCTCTCCCTCTCATCCGGGTTCCCACTACTTACCGTAATACACTATAGTGCTTAGAATCCCAGCGTCCTTCAAACAGGTTGCTAAGTGATATGCCCTCCCAGAGTGGTGAGAACTCCAGCAACGTGCATAAAAAGCTTTCAGTAAAGCACCTGGGAAACAGTGACGATGGCTGGGGAGCTGGTGTTTTGTTGTGTTTTGCTGTTTAGCTTGTCTAATCCACGTCCTGGGAATGGCAGGGCCCAACTTGGCCCCACCTGTCTTGCCCCTTAAAGCGCAGTGCTGACATCACCTGCTGGCTCTCAGCCAGGACCCATGAGGCCAGGGATGCCACAGCAGACAAGAGAGGGCCGTTCTGAGACTAGGAAGCAGGAGGCCCCAGACTGGCCTCAAACTCCCTGTGTAGCTGAGGGTGTCTTGACCAGCTGATCCTCCTGCAGCTACCTCCCAAGGGATGGGATTATAGGTGTGGCCTACCAGACCCTGTTTATGCAGTACTGGGGATCGAACCCAGTCTGTACCGTTCTGTTACAGGAACATGAAGCATGCTAAGACTATGAAGGGAGAGAAGACCCGAGACGTGCGAGAAGTGAGCATGCAACACATGAGCTCTCCTGGGCTTTCCCCACTCCTCTTCAGGAGGGAAGCATGGCAGCACTTGGCTGTCAGCACTTTGGGGAGGATTAGCTCAGCTACTTGGGCCAGATCACTCCCCTCTTGTGGGATAGCCTGGGTCTGCTCTGCTCGCAGAGAAGGAAGATGCAGCCCTCACCTCAAACTGGGACAACTCGGCATCTCACTCAAGTCCCCTAGTTCATGCGTCCATTACAGCTCTGTGTCTCCCTGGGCCCAGGACTGCACCCTATATGAGAGTTAAGCAGAGATTCAGAGAGTGCCCCCAGCATTCAGTCTGCATGTCAGCCTCCACCACAGAGGCTGTGCACAAGGGAGGAGCTGTCACAGATGGATGCTGACCCACACAACGTGGCTTTGCAATAGGAGACAGGGACAGTTTGGAGGGGTTGGCAGAGCCAAATGTGGCAGAAGCTAGTGGGATCAGCCTGCAAGGGCTTGACTGCTTGCTTGTTGGGTGCGGGGTGGATGAGGGGGCAGAGAAAGGGATCTGAGAAGATGCTTTTGGACCCAGCTAAGAATTTAGGGTAGTGAGGTCATTTACTGACCTGAAAAAAACATTGAAGAGAAGTGATTGCATGAGGTAGGGAATGTAGATTAAGTTCTGATCAGAGGAGACTGTGGACAGCCAAGAAACGAAGCCCAGGCATCTTCTAAATAAATGTCTGGGCTAGAGACTGGGGCATCTTAGAGACTGTGAGTATGTGAAGGAAGGACCTTGTGAGGGTCTCTCTGCAACCCTTTCTAGCGTAAGCCTGGGACAGGGACCATGCTGGGTCAATATTGGCTGTGTGGGTAGATAGATGGATAATGAACTGACAGGTGAATGAATGATGCCTAAGTGGGTGAGTGGATAGATGGACATATAGCTAAATGGGTAGATAATGGATACGTGAATGCATGTACAGATACATAAATGGGTGGATAGATGGATGGGACAGTGGGTGGGTGGATGGGTGGGTGGATAAGTGGAGGCATAAAAGGATGGGTGGACAGATGAATGAGTAGACGGATGAATAAATAAGTGGAGAGATGGATGAACGGATGTGCAGGTAGAGGCCTAGAGAGATGTACAGACATACGAGGTGTTGGTGCATGGATAGATGAATGGAACAGATGTCCATCTAGGTAAATGCACAGATGGGTAAGTGGATAGACTGACAAATAGACGTGTTCCCTGCAGTGCCTCAGACTCCCCGACAGTGGGGAGAGGACCCCTTTGTGCTGCTCACAGCCCTCCCTGGGCCTTGGAAGTAGCCAGTACCTTGGCCTCTGCTGCAGCCGCAAGCTCACTGGCAAATGAAGAAAAGGAGTGAGGAGGACAGCAGTGTTGGGGACCCACCTATCTCAACCAGCGTTGCTGGCAACACTGGGCAGCAGATACGTGCTGGAAAAAGAAAAACTGAGGCCCGTGGGAATTGCTCGCTCTTCACCCATCACCCAAATGTACACTTCAGGCAGGCCTTCAGATGGAGATGAGCTGCTTTGGGGCGGGGGTGGAGGGGCTTAGGGCTTGATTTCAGCTCCTCATGAAGGGCACTCAATCCTGAGTACTCAGGCCCAGTCAGAATCCCTCTCCTCTGGGGAGTCCCACCTCCCACTGTGACCAAATGAAACTAGAGAGGCCTGCCCCCTTCATCTGGCCAAGGTGTGTCACAGACTAAGTGAGTATGAGCATGGCCAGCTTTCCAAGGCTGTGAGGTAGCTAGCAGGCACCGGCTCCTCACTCAACCCCCTACAGGCCTCACTGATGTCATGGTTTGCCAGCCAAGTGGGCTGGCCTTGGGCAAGGGATCGGAGGTGAGATAGTGGTTCCTCAGATGAGGCCATGTGAAGCAATGTGGGCTGGACACAACCTGACAGGCCTTTCCCCTACCCTTCCTGGGGTGCTCTGGTGGAAAGGGACAAGGCCATCTACCTACCTGTGTGCAGATCCCCACCCACACATCCATTCCAAGAGATCACAGAGAGATCCATCACCTAGAGTGGGGCACTTGAAACCAGGGGAGGGCAGGGTTAAGCCCAGTGCCACTCTGGAGCTGGTAGCAGGTTTGCACACTGCAGAGACATTCTTTCTCCTCCTCCTCCTCTGCAACCTTTCTGAGAAGCACCTGGCAAGAGCCTGCCAGGAGGAACTCCTGGTCCGCCAGGGAAACAACCACATACCTAGCCAATGACAGCATGGAGCTATGTGACAACAGCCCACACAAGACTAGGGGAGCCCAGAGGCGGCCCACTAAAGGTTGGGTGCTAAGAGGCCTTCTGGAACAGGCTGAGTCTGCAGAAACAAGGTCTCGGCAGAGGTGTGCAAGCACAGGACCCACAGAGGGACAACCACCCCACTGCTCACTCAGCCTGCACCCCAGATCCTAACACCTTTCCTTTTCTCAAACTTAATCTGCATCTCAGTGGTGGGGGGAGGGGTTGGGCATGTGTGGAAATGACAGGCCTGCAAACCGTGAGAAGAAAGCGTGGTAACTGACTGTCAGGCCTGGGTGTGAGGGCGCCTCCTTCAACATCCCGGCAACAGTCTCCACACAGGCAAGGCCAGTGCAGAACACAGAGAAGGATGGGTCGGCCCAGGCTGTGTGTGGCTCCTGAGGACCAACGCACTCAATCATTAAGCAAGTGTCAATCCCTGTTATGAAAGAGTCGCTTGCACCCTCGCAATCATTCTAGAAAGAAAGAAGGGCTGAGCATTCTTTCCCTGCAGGCATCCAGGGACAATGTGGGCACGGGACTGAATGCAGGCTACAAGTTCCATTCAAGGACTGGTTCTCTAGGAATTGAGGGGCAATTTGGAGCCTCAGTAGATTAAAGAGAACAAAGATACCCACACTGCAGGAAGCAGCAGTGAGAACAGCAGTGAGGCCGTTATGCAGGGAAGGCCTCTCCATAAAACGTGTCCTAGTGCCTTCTGTGCATATTCCCTGGTGGGCAGCAAATGAATCAGGGATGAGGCAGGGCAGGGCAGGGCAGGGCAGGGCAGGGCAGGGCGGAGGAGCAGACATCAGGCGAGAGGCAACGGAGCGAGCCAAGACTTGCTTGCTTTCCTTCTCATGTCACCTGAGGCAAGTTGGTGGCACCATCCCAAAAGTTGATCTGATTTTTCTCACCAGGAGATTAGCAGGGACCTTCTCTTTGTATCCCACAGCTGGGTAACAGTGACCAGAGAGTCCCGCCTTCCAGGGCAGGGTGGAGGAGGTAGATAGAGGCACCCCATTCTGAGAGTTAAGCAGTTGCCTCTCAGAAGCGCCTAGACCCCCTTGGCTGCAGTAAGAAGCTGTGTCCATGACCTTGTGGGAGCCACAGGGGAAAGCTTCCACAGGGTACGACCTCACCAAGTGGCGTGATGTTGGCTGGCAGCAGGTGGCCGCCATGTTAGGCTGTACCAAACCGACATCTCTCTCCCCCAGTAGTCCTACAATGATGTCCTTCCCCACAGATTCCCTCAAAGATGCTCAGCTGGGGAAGAAAAGTACACTTGAGGAAGGCCCCCAGCACTGTCCTCACACCACCCCTGAGAAAGACAATAGACTAGCTGCCACTGAGACCCAGTCTGCACCAAGTTACACACTGCCAAGCTCTCCCGAGAGGGTCTAAGTGGCAGTCCTGAAAGACTAGGGGGCAGAGGAGGGGCCAGGAATCAGACCTGCATTCTGGGCCTGATTCCCTGTGGGACCTGGGTAGGGCCAACCCTCTCTATGCCTTTTTCTCCTTCAGATCACCAAGGCCTTCCAGGGATGTCCAACCTTTTGATGTTGCAATGTGGTGCTGTCACCGGCAAAGTTCACACACAAGAGCTGTGCAAATAGTTACAGAAACAATTTTTTTTTAATTCAGCATTTTAAAGGACTTCATGATTTTGTGTTGGGTTGCATGCACAGCTGTCTTAGAGACGTGCGCCTCCACAATGAACACACCTAGCAACTTTAGACACTGAGGGGCCCCCTACCTCTGGCTGCACATAGCTCAGGACTACAGGCACACTGAACCTAGAGTCCCCAGGGGAACTCCAGGCTAATGTTCTCCTAATTGGTACCTTAGTAACCAGAGTCACACCATGAGCTAAGGGGCCTCTTATCACTTACTCCATGAGCAAGAAACCTGAGCCCACCCTGGCAGCCTCTACTCTCTCCTCTGCCTGTGTTCAGTTTTTCAGCAGTAACCATTTTCAGCCTGTTGCTGTGCTCTGCCTGTCTTCTCCAGCGACAGTCACATCATCACTTTCCTCCTAGCCTTGTGGCACCAGCCAGCTCACTGCAGGGCTACTTGGCAAGCTCTCAGACCGAGAGCCTCCCACTCACTGGAGCCTGCCACTTCATTGTCCTCTAGCTGGGTGCAGGCACCATGTCAGTGTCATGGGTGCACAAGTCTGCCCAGGTGCCTGCCTGCCTGCCTGCCTCTGAACAGTTGGGGCTCATAGGAAAGGAGAAAACCTCCCTTCTTCTCAATTATTTTTGTTTCTAATTACGTGCATGTGGGTATGTGTATGTGAGAGCAGGTATCCATAGGGCCGGTCATTGCCAGAACTGACGTTGCAGGCAGCCAGGAGCTGCTTGATGTGGGTGCCGGAAAACAAACATGGAAGACAAGAACAATGGAAGCTCTTAACTGATGGGCCGTCTGTCCAGCCCCAAGCCTCAGTCGTTGTGGGCACGCTGCTGCAGGAACCTCAGCTAGCCCCTTGAGAGCTCCACACCAACCCTGTAGCCCCCAGCATGACCCACTGAGCTCAGGCCATCCTATTAGTCATGCTCCCAGGCTTTGCAATACTAGGTGGTGCGTGAAGCCCGCTTCCATCACACACTTCTTTGTCATACCAGTGGAATTGCACTCTTCCTTGGAGCTTAAGCCTCCACTTCAGGAAAACCAAGACAATAATTCTGTTTGGACCTCACCGGATTGCCAGAAGTTGCATGGGAATGCAGGGGGCACATTGCCTGGCCCACTGAAGGTGAGCAGTGACAAGGCGCTCCTAGAGTGTCACTCACCCAAAATGGCTGTGTCAAGCTCCGTGACAGTGAATGGGGGTGAATCGGGTAATCAAAACCCCTGCCTGAAGGCTCTGAGTGATCCAGTAGAGGAGACAGGTACAGGGCACTCAGGCACACAGTGTGTCACCAGCCGAGGGACCCAGGAGGGCCCCCACCAAGTCACAGATACTGAGCAGCAGTTTAAGCATAAGGCAATGCGGGGAGCATTTCAGGGGCCAGGGGAGAGGCATGAGGACAAGCTTGACCAGGGGACCTAGGCAGATGTGCATGCTAAGGGGACATGGGTATCTATCTATTACAGGCCCTTCTGCAAAGGCTGAAAAACCTGCAGGTGACCTGGACAAGAAAGGATTTTAATGTGTGTGGGGTGGCGGGGGGGCACGAGGGGGCGCGGGGAGGCTGGATCAATGAGTGAAAAAGTCCTTGGTGTTTCAGGGAGACAGAAGAGCTCCGCATCTGGTACACTAACACCTCCCTGTCCTACTAACCTATTCAGTGACTCGGGCCACGCCCTTCCTCTCTAGCCCTTAGTTTCCCCATCCTGGAAATAGGAGTTGGGGGTGGGCAGAGGAGCCCGGAGGCCCACCCCTAAGCTCATACCACTCTCTCCCGGAGGCTTTAAAGCAGGGGGCTTTTGTGCTTCAGGCGGTGGGGCATCTGCCCTCACTCCCTCCACCCCCGCAACCCCCAACCCCACTCCCCACCCCCGGTCAGCCTTTCTCTTAGTTTGAGACTGGAGTTAGGGGGCTTCACCCACCCTCGGGCGAGGGCTGGTAACCTTGCCCAAAGAGACTGCATGTACAGAGCTGCAGCGCCACCTACTGTCCATCTAGAAAAGCCCAACGAGTCCAGGCAATTGTTTGGACCCAGGTCCTTGTGGATTGAGGCACTTCTGGGTCCTCCCCAGACCAGGCCTCTCCCAGTGGCTCACGTGGAGGACTCTGAGCACACC
Source organism: Acomys russatus (assembly GCF_903995435.1). NCBI lineage: Eukaryota > Metazoa > Chordata > Mammalia > Rodentia > Muridae > Acomys > Acomys russatus. The sequence goes on along the minus strand of NC_067143.1, from coordinate 50,714,583 downwards.
CGCTCTTTCTAGGAGGGGCACAGGGTGAGAAAGCACCACCTTCTCTTGCTTCCTCCCAGAAATGGTCTCCGTTCTGTTCGTGTTCATTTCCCGCTCCCTGGCCCCACAGCCAGTCCTCTGTGCTTTCTCACTGCTGCCACCTTGGCCCAGGCATTATATGTCATGCCTCACGTTTGTCAGGTGACCGCCTCCCACTCCAGAGTGGCCTTCTTCAAAAATAAAGACTGGATGGCCAGACTTCTCTAGCAGTTTTTCCAAGCCCACAAACTGATCGCCTCTTTCCTGCATACAGGATTTCAGTGACCACAGCGACACACATCTGTCAAAATGCCACCTCTCGGCCTTTGCATAGTCTGTCCCTTGAATTTTCCCGTCTTTCAGGACTTTTTCTTAACTGTATCCAAGAAGCCTGGGTTGAGAGAGGAACCCTCCTGCTGCCAGCCACCCAAAAGCTTTCACGGTCCACTGTCGAATCCTCGGTGTTGTGGCTTCTGGCGGTCAGGATAGAAGACGCACTGAAAAGTTGGTTTCCAGCTACTCGGAGCCCAGAAACTGCTGCTCCAGCTTACAGGCTGCTCCAGGCTCTGAAAGAGAGGGCATAGAGGCTGAGAGATCTCATGAAGTACCTTGCACTTGGGTATCCTGTTGTCCCCAGTGGGAGATGGGGAGGGGGGCATCTCAGTCGCTTATGAAGGCAACCCTGAGCAACCCCCAGCCTCCCTGGCATCCTCAGTCTGGAAGCGAAGAGCCCCCCCCCCCCCCCGCACCTCCCCATGCTTTCACCAGTGCTGCCTGGCTTTGGCACCACAGCAAGCCAAGGGTAGCTCGCCCTTGCCTGAGCACAAAAGATAACCAGTGTCTTTAGCTATCAGGAAAATACAAATCAAAAGCCACCCGGAGAATCAGTCTCATCTTAGGATGGCTGTCATCAAGAAAGCAGCTAACAAAAGCTGGAGGGACAGGGATGAGGCGAGCACCAGAGGTTCTCAACCACAGAACAGATGTCATGCCTGCCATCTATATTACAATTCACAACAACAGCAACATTACAGTTATGAAGTAGCAAAGTACGGCTGTGGGTCATCACAACATGAAGACCTGTATTAAAGGGTCCCAGCGTTGGGAAAGTTGAGAGCCACAATATATACCGCTGATGGGAATATAAATTCTTGTAGTCAGTGTGGAGGTTCCTGGAAAAACTAAAAATAGAACTGCCATGTGATCCAGCTATATCACTCGTGGGTATACACCCGAAGGAATTGGAAGCCAGCACACAATTAAAATTCTTTCACGGCTGTGTTTATTGTGATGCTGGTAACGACAGCCAAGTCTTGGGGCCAGCCTCTTATGGATGAATGGATGAAGAAACTGTGAACAGATGAGCACGGTGGTGTATTATTCAGCCATAAAGGGAAATGAAATGCATCCGCAGGAAAATGGATGGACCTGGGGACCATTTTAATAAGCAGAATAAGCCAGGCACAAAGACAAGTACTAGGTCTCTTCTTGCATTGAGGATCTAGAAAGGACAGCATAGATGGGGGCCATGCAAGAAGAGGGAAGGACCCAGCATGAGAAAGAGTGGAGGGAAAGGTAAGAGCACATTACCTTATGTGTACACATGAAGGTGTCACAATGAAACCAGTTATATTATATACCAATGACAATCGCAGTGAGGGAGGACTGGGAAAGTGGCTCGGCCTTGCGTTTGATCCCCAGAACCAGATGGAACCAGGCATAAGGGCACATTCCTATAACCCTAGCAATCAAGAGGCAGAAACAGGAAGATCAAAAGTCTGAGGCCAGCCTGGGCTACAGGAGACCCTGTCTCCAAGCTAAGTTATAATAAAAGGGGGGGAAAAGTAATCACCAGGAACAGTTGCTAACATAAGGACTCCAGGCCCATTTCCTAGAGACTGGGTATCCATCAAGTAGGACAGGCAGGCCGCCTGTGCTCCACGTATTGTGACATGCTGGTGATCTGATAAAATTAGACCAGACAGGGTGGGGATGCAAAGGGCTGGACTTGGAAAGGAAGGATTTGAATCCTGAAGCCAGAGCTCTGCAGCTGTGAGGTTAACCTCTGGTTGCCTCTTGTCTCAAAGAGACATGGTGTTCAGCGCCTGCAACATCAGAGACCTGGTGAAGGTGGCTTGCAAATTTCACTCCAACCTAGTCATTGCCTGTTCTCTATGAGAGAAGCCAGGCTGAGGGTGGGTGGTGGGCTCAGCAGTCCCTCCTGCAATGCCACCCCGAGCTAGGCAGCCACGTGGAATGAAATCTCCTTTCCTCTGAACTACACTCAATCCTACTCTTCCCCCCCTCGCTTCTTCTGCCCCCCACCATCCCCAAATCTATAGGCCTTCCCTGTGTCTAGGCTGACTTCAGTACACGTGCCATTTTCTCACCAGAACGTGGCTGCTTCCTTCAAGGGTGCTTCAAAGTCAGCCATGGCAGAGGGCCTAGAGGGAGGAGACAGACCTGAGCTCAAATTTTTAGTTCTATCAGAGCTGTGGGCTCTTGGTCTGTGGCTCAACTTTCTGAGCCCCTGTAGCTATAAAAATGCAATGAGTAAATAAAATTGGCACCAGCAAGAAACTGTAGCATCTTCCACTGGGTTGGCCCAGTCAGGTCAGGCAAAATACGAGTTTGGGAGACAGGAAGGCATCACAAGTAGTAGCTTTGGGCTTGGGCATTTTAGCTTGGATAGGTCTGAGGGGGGAGGGCGGAATGGAAGGATTCCTCCCCTCCCCCAAGATCTGGCTACACTTTTGATGTCAGCAGCAAGTAATCCTTGCTCATAATGTGTTGTTGCTTTCCTTTTAAAAACTGAAGTGGGGTAAAGATAGCAAGCTGATCTTTTCTGAAACCAAGTAAATCAATATAAAGGGCTTTATCAAAACATTGGAAGCAAGCGCGGTGGCGCATGCCTATAATCCCAGCACTCAAGGAGGCAGAGGCAGGTGGATCTCTGTGAGTTCAAGGTCAGCCTGGTCTAAAAAGCAAGTCCAGGACAGCCAAGGCTAACACAGAGAAACCCTGTCTCGAAAAACAAGACAAAATGAAAAATTGGACCAGGAACGGTAACTGGTTGAGTCCTAGACAGGTAAGAAAGGGGTGAAAGCAGCCCAGAGCACACCTGAAACCTTTGCATGCTTCTGGAATTTGCTGAGCCAGGTACTTCTGAAACTAGGTAGGTGCAGAGGCTAATCACAGGAAAATGGCATGGAAATCTATTTAAAAAGCAGATTCCTGGGCTGCAGGGATGGCTCAGTGATTAAGAGCACTTGCCGTTCTTGCAGAGGAGCAGGAGTCAGTTCATACGTGTCTATAACTTTAGTTCCAGTAGATCTGATGCCTTCCTCTGAGCTCCATGGGCACCATGCATGCACCTAGTAGATATACATATATGCAGGCAAGCTCTCATACACATAACATAAATATAAATACTTAGTTAAAGCTGCGAGAGAGGGGGGAGGTCGACTCCTAGGTTCCCTCCCCCCACTGCCCCCCTCCCCCTCTGCAGAATACCAATAAATAGTTCAGGAAGAAACAATACAAGAGCTCAGGCGGGAGAAAAGAGGAGCTTTTTTAAAAAAATTTCTTATTTAATTTTAATTTTTATGTGCCTTAGTATGAGAATGTCAGATCTTGGAGTTACAGACAGTTGTGAGCTGCCACGTGGGTGCTGGGAATAGAACCTGGGTCCTTTGGAAGAGCAGACAGTGCTCTTAACCCCTGAGCCATCTCTCCAGCCCCAAAAGGAGCTTTTTTTCTTAATTAGTCTTGAAAAGATGTGAAAGGCCTCAACCAGATCCTTGTACATAGTTCAATTTTGTTCCCAGAGAACCAAGGCTGTGTTGTAATGTTCCATTCTCAGATATAAACAGAGATGAGCAGGCACTTGAGGACAGGACCCCCCCTCCCCCGAGATGGAGAGTCAGAGGACAGACACCCCCAGGGGAGAGTCAGAAACTTTAAAGAATAAAAGGCAAAATAACAGCAACAAGAAAACCCCAGGAGGAACCAAAAAGGAATTTAGATAAGGGAGTCTACAGAAAGCAGGCTTCAAACAGGACAGAACAACCAGTGCTCTAGGAAGTTAGCTATTATGTCCACGAATAAGATGGGATGCTACAAAAAGGAACTCTTGGGTATTAAATATAAAATAACAACATATATAACCTACAAGAAGAACATCAATGGTGGGTGGATCGGGGCCCAGGGGTGTCTGCTCAAACTACTGCACTAACCAAGGACAATACAATAGTAAACATCAAACCCGTATTCTGATCTACCCCCAACAGTTATGTGGAGAGTGGGGACTTACCTTGATGTGAACTCTGGTACACCATATTTGACCACCTTCCCTTGGTGGGGAGGCCTGGTGGCACTCAAAGAAAGAATAAGCAGGCTACCAAGATGAGACTTGATAGCCTATGACCATATAGTAGGGGAGGAGGGGAGGGAAGCAGGGTGAAAGCAGGAGGGAGGGAGGAATGGGAGGATACAAGTGATGGGCTAACAATTGAGTTGTAATCTGAATAAGTTAATAAAAATAAATAAATAAGTAACATATATAGAATTATACAATAAAAATAATTGTCTTCACAATCCTAAAAAACAAAACAAAACAAAAAACAAAAAAAGGGAGATTAAAAAATGGCTGGAAGAAAGTTTTGGAAAAATAGGACAAGACGATAAAGAGAAAACAGAAAAGATGAGATAATTAGAGGACGTACATGGGGAAGTCAGCTAGAAGGGAAGAGTGGAGACAGTGCGTGAAGAAGACAGGGGCTTCAAGATTGCAGTGAGCCCAGGTCAGCAAAGATGACTCAGCAGATCGATGGTGAAGGCTGTTGGAAGGCACTATCCTTTGAGCCAGACTGCTTATGAGAGTCCAGCACAATCTGGCCTGGGGACTGTAGAGATTCCCTCAGAGAAAGAGTTAGTGAGGTGTAGTAACAATTTGGGAATTTTGGGGGTTTTTGTTTTTGTGTTGTTGTTGTTTGTTTGTTTTTTGTTTTTTCGAAACAGGGTTTCTCTGTGTAGCCTTGGCTGTCCTGGACTCCCTTTGTAGACCAGGCTGGCCTCAAACTCACAGTGATCCGCCTGCCTCTGCCTCCTGGGTGCTGGGATTAAAGGTGTGCGCCACCACACCTGGCAAATTTTGGGTTCTTTAAAAAACACAGCAGTATTACAATATGTTTTGGGGATATGCGGCTGCTTTGCAGCAGCTGACTCTGATTTGCCTAGTGCTCTGGCAGTGTTGTGATTTTGCCAGCTGCAGATAGTTTCTGTGATTGAGTGATGTTTGGAATTCTGGGAACTTTTTAAGGGTAGATAAATGCTAGAGCCCCATAGGTGAGGTGGGCTGTTGGTTGGTTATTAGTTGCTCTTGGTCACGGTTTGTTAAATAGTTATGTGCAAAGAAACAAGAAGAAGAAATTAAATATCCTGACGGCAAAGATCAAACTTGCCCCCCAAGGAACTCAATGTCCCTATTAAGCAGGAATTAGTCTAATGATAACATCACCCCCTTTCTGACCCCTGACTCTATTCAAGAATCTCTTTCTTTTCCTCTCTATCTTTCTTTTCCTCTTATCTGGTGTTAGGGGGTTGTGAGGGAAGAAGAAAGGGGGTGGAGAAGGGTGGAAGAGAGACGAGCCCACAAAGTAGCAAATTCAGCTACAGTGGGGTGATCAGACCACCCCTTGAGTGTCCAGCCGTTCTTCCTAGACCTCTGTATGCTGTTCTGCCAGACGTGTGCACGGCCCTTTGGCCACAGTACACAGGCTGTGGACATCTAGGGGAAGCAGGCTCCATCTATGTTGCAATGGGGATGCCATCATCAATGTTGGGTAAAGACTTTGCAGTGTGGATGCTTTGGGTTGTCCTCTCTTCTGTAGGCAACACCTCATCTTCGTCTATTCTGTAAATAAGCCCATGAACTCGTCAGTTCCTCAGGGTGAGTGTCAGTGAAATAGAACTTTTTTTTTTTTTTTCATCATTAGAATCTTGGATGGACGACGGGGGGGGGGGGGAGAAGTAGACATAGTTTATGTCTTTCCTCCAGGAAGGAATTTTAGCAGCAGGGACTCACATGGTGGAAGGAGAGAACAGTCTTCTCACCCGCCCCCACCCCTAGAACCATGCTTCAGAAGAGATGAGCAAGTAAACCAAGATAGAAGAAGATGTGGTACCCAAGGAAGGATGCAGCCCAGAGAGCAGGCAAAGGATGCATGCCTACATCCCCTTAAGCCAAGGGGGCCACTAATGGCCTGAGGCAGTCATTTCAATTCATCTTCTACATTAACATGGACCAATTTCTCAATGACAAGGGTGTTCTGGAGGATGCTGGGAGTTAAGCCAACTAAGTGGATGACTTTTGAGATGCCTTCAATAGTCCCTGCATCCTGTGGTGACGCTTCCTTTCCTCACCCTGTATCAGCTTTTTACCATGGTGAGTGTCCAGTTTCAACTGTCTAGTAGATGTTTATTGGGTCTCATCTCTCCCACCAGGCTCTGAAGGTCTTCTAAGGACAGTGACTTCAGCACAGATTAGCCACGCCTTTGCGCACATGTGAATGATCCACAGCTACTGAGCATCAGGCACACACTTAGGGAACAGTACGAACTTTGCTGCCCAGTCATCAGAATGACTGCCCTTTACTTGTGCTCGGCCTCCTGGTTCTGGCACAAAGCAAATGCTTGATAAACTGCCCTGCTCTATGGCTGGGACTTCTGCATTCCTGGTTTGCGGTAGGATTTGAACAACTCTCAGAACCTTCTGGCAAAATGCCAAGATATTCCCACATATCAGTAGAGGTGATACAGCAGAGAATGGCCTCTGGGTCTGGGAGGTGGGACCTGGGAATTGAGTGTGGGGAGAGAGAATGTGGTGGTGAGGTCTTGGTGGGGGGGTGCTCATGGGTGTCCTGGTGGTGAGGTCCCTTGGGGGGGGGGTTGCAGGTATCCTGGTGGTGAGGTCCCTGGGGGGGGGGGTTCATGGGTGTGCTGGTGATGAGGTCCCTGGAGGGGTGTTCGTGGGTGTCCTGGTGATGGGGTCCCTGGGGGGGGGAAGGTGGTTTGTGGGTGTTCTGGTGGTGAGGTCCCTTGGGGGGGGGGGTTGCAGGTGTCCTGGTGGTGAGGTCCCTGGGGCGGTTCACAAATGTCCTGGTGGTGAGGTCCCTGGGGGGTGGTTCGTGGGGGTCCTGGTGGTGAGGTCCCTGAGGGGGTGTTCGCAGGCATCCTGGTGATGGGGTCCCTGGGAGGCGGGGTGGTTCATGGGCGTCCTGGAGGCCTGCTGTAGGAGGATGGGAGCAGGAAGAGATAGGGAACTGGGGTATCTCAAAGCAGCTACAGAGCAGCCTGGATGGAGAAGTGACTCATCCTGGCCTGTCACACCCAGAGCTGTCTAACTCCTTGCCCCTTGGTCTGACTTCCAGTGTCCAGCTTGCAGGGTTCTCCATCTGGAAAGATGCACGAGCCAGATTCTTCCCACACCCTGGGATCAAGTGGGTGGGGTCTCAGGCCCAGGCCTGCTTCCCTTTGGCTGGTGCATTACTCAGGATGCTGGCTCAAGAGGTTCAGAAGAATGCGACATTAGATCACTTAACCCACAAGGTTCCCAATTTTTTTATTGGCTGGCAAATTTGAAGAGATGGCAACCAACATCAAGTTATCAGGTTTGTGTGTGTGTGTGTGTGTGTGTGTGTGTAAAGAAAATTCCAAGAAATGTTTTAAAATGTGTTTGATACCTGGAAAAGGGTATCAGTTTATCTGGAGGTAGGGTTACAGCTTGAGATGATGCTGGGAATCTTAACAGCCACCCTACCCTCAAGAGGAACCATCTTAAGACTGGGAAGGCAGCTTAGCAGTAGATCTCTTCTTTGCATGTCCCCAGCATTGGAAAATCGCCTGTGTTTCCTGGTGTGGGTGGCATTTACCATGGACTCACTCAGGAGAAGTGCATCAGGCTGCCCATGGATGGATATAGCCAAGTCTGAGTACAAAGTAGACATGCAAGACCTTCATTCATGAAACCATTGTGTGCAGTCTGGTCCGGTATTTAAAAATAAATGTAATCCCCAAATGTAAGGGTGGGACGATGAAGGAGTGAGGAAAGGACAGATGTGTGTGTACAGAAAGGCTGTGGTCAGGTGGGCTGTGCATGCTCTGATGGAGTTCTGCCTACTGTGCAGCAACCTAGAACCTCACATTTACCTATGGCAGCACATGGGGAGGGGCTAGCCAGTCCTTGTAGATGCTTTCTGCCTGCCAGATAGCTCAGGCTGGACGCCTCCAGAAGCTGCAGTTGCTAGGTTTTTGCACTCGCAGGCCAGTCATTTGTAAACCTTTGCGCTTGCACGCACTGTCAGTCTTCACACTCAGAACAGAGGAAGGCTTTGCCGTCCCCTGAGCCTCGCCCCAGTGGGGGCCAGGGAAGCTTAGCCACTCCCACCAGGTCCGAGGCCTCCACAAGGCCCTGCTCATGTCAAGCAAAGGCATTCAGTTCACTCAAGGCTTCTCTGCTCCCCGCTTATGAGGAAGGCATAGGTTTAAAGGGCAGTCAGTCATCCTAAAAAAGAGTGCATTATAAAGTTTCAATGCATATTCCGTATGTGCAATAGCAGAACAACTTCTGGGGAGGAAATGAGCAAATCCGAACTTCACGGCTCCCTTCACACATGCACGGCAGAGGTTTCACATCCAGCCCAAGCTGAGGAAAATCTAGTCCCTCCTGGGTTATCTTGAGGGGAGTGAAAGCCACACCCAGAAAGGCTGCTGTTGCTGAAAACCAACTTCCAGCCCTGACCCCCAGGCCAGGTGGAGGGGACTCACCGTCAGGAGTCTTAATCATACGGCAGAGTGAGTGATCAGAACTTGATATTAAAGGGTTATTGTAGACCTAAGAGACCCTGGCCAGTCCCCTCCATTGGCAAGCTTTTGGGGGATGTCTGCCTCCCTTGGGTGAAAACCAAGACCCAGAGAGAGGTTGTGCCAGATAAGGGGAAAGAAACTGTGCCCCAGGACCATAACCTCCACCCCGAGGCTGAAAGGCCCATTGGGGCCCCATTCCTGGCCCCCGGAGAGCTGCTTATGGGTCCAGCCGTGAGGCTATAATCTTTCAGCCATCCAGGACTGGTGCTGGGCTGCAGGGGATGGTTTGAGTTACTTGCATGGAGACTTCCCCTCCGAAGCCAGACAGCACTCTCTGGTTGGCAGGGATACAGCGCAACAGGGCTGGGCTCCCCGCAAGAGGCCAGAGCTGCTACAATGGAGGGCTTCAGCCACCCAATGCCTCTTCAAGGCTGCTGTCACCAAGCTCAGGCTGACACCCTGGCTCAGGCAGAGAGTGGGTGGGGGCAGGAGCGGAGGTTAGGAAGGTTCTGCCAGGTGGGCTGGGGAGGAGAGATATTTGGCCTCTGTGAAACGGGTCTCTTTCCATCTGGAGAGCTCTGCTCAGCTGGCCTCCTTCTTGCTTCTCTCTCCTCAGCCATGCCCAGTCTCCGTCGACTGCATAAAGCCTCTTTGATTAATGAGGCTGTGAAGAAGCCGCTTCAGGTTCTGGCCTTCACCACCCGATCTGCAAAGTGGCTGCGTATAGGCGATAATCTTTTGAACAAAATAGTAAACCGGGCGTGGTGGTGCATGCCTTTAATCCCAGCACTCAGGAGGCAGAGGCAGGTGGATTGCTGTGAATTCAAGGCCAGCCTGGTCTACAAAGTGAGTCCGGGACAGTCAAGGCAACACAGAGAAACCCTGTCTCGAAAAACCATTAAAAAAAAAAAAAAGGAGTAGTGGTAGCAGCAGCAGCAGCAGCAGCAGTAATAGTGTGTGCAGTGCCCATGAAGGCCACAAGGGGGTGTCAGATCCCCTGGAGCTGGGCTTGCAAGGGGTTGTGAGCTGCCTGTAGTGGGCGCTGGCAATGAAATGGGGTCCTCTGGAAAAGCAGTAAGTGCTGTTCACTGCACAGCCATCTTTCTAGCCCTGTAAGCAAGAAGCTTTAAGGAGTCTATTGGTACCCACAATGATGTTGGTGAGCACAGAGAGACTCAAGTCGGGAATGATCATCTGCTAACTAGGCTCCAGGTGTCCTGGAGGTGTAGTATTTGTTGAATTATATGAAAGAATAATTAAATTCAGCTTAAGATACTTTTGTTTTGTTTTGTTTTGGTTTGGTTTGGTTTGTAGACTGGAGGTATAGGCAAGGCGAGCGTGTCCACTATCAAGCCACACAGAAGAAAGATGACTCGGCAGTTAGGAACACTTGCTTAGGACCTAGGCTTGGATCCCAGCACCCATTTGGTGTCTCACAACCACCCATTAACTCCAGTTCTAGGGGATCTGCCCTCCTCTTCTAGCCTCGGCAGACACCGCCCATACATATGGAACACATTACACACATACAAACAGGCAAAACCCATAAACATAAAACAAAAACACAGCTTTAAAAACTATCTTAAGCAAAGATGCCATTGCCTCAAGAGATCAGAGTTTTACGCTAGCAGCCTGCACCTCACAGAGAGGGAAGCAAGGGCGGTACAGGGCCCTTCCTGCTGAAGTCACAGGGACAGCACACGTGACTGGGCTGACACCCTGCTTGTCCAATGGGAGAGAATCTGGCCTTGGCCAGGGGTAGAAACTCCATGGCGAATATGTAGTTTCTCGTGACCCTTGAAGCTTTTTCTTTTTGTTGTTGTTGTTTTTTTTTTTGTTTTTTGTTTTTTCGAGACAAGGTTTCTCTGTGCAGCCTTGGCTATCCTGCTCTCGCTTTGTAGACCATGCGGGCCTCGAACTCACAGAGATCCGCCTGCCTCTGCCTCCCAAGTACTGGGATTAAAGGCGTGCGCCACCATGCCCAGCTAGACCCTTGAAGACTTTAATTGCTTGAAAATTCCTGTCGCTTAGCTGGTGAGACCACTTCTCAGGGAGCTTCTTCCGCTTTTCCTGATGCCCATGGCCACCTGCGAAGCCTTTCGAATCTTGAGTGTCCTCCTCAAAAACTTGAGAGAAGCAGGGCTGATCCTGCAGAGCGGTTGTGTGGCTCGTGGCTCTAGTCAAGACTGCACATGGTAAGTCAACCCTTGTCTGCCGTGCACACAGGACCGAGGGCTAATTCCTGCATGACCCAGGGATGCTGAGACTGGGTTTGCAGGTGGCATGTGTGGCAGCTACAAAGACAACCCTTGTAGTGCAGTGGTAGTAACAGTGTCCTGTCAAGGACCAGTTGGTAACTGTTGTTTAGGCTCTTGGTCCAAGTCAGCCACAGATGAGCATACTGGCTGGGCATGGTTGTGGCTAATAAAGTCTTATTAAATGTCATATACTTTAGACCTGTATTTTAGTCTGGCCTTGAATTACCTGTGCAGCTGAGGTTGACCTTGAACTTCTGTCCTTTTGTCCCTACCTCCTTAGTGCTGAAACCTATAGGTATTCATTGCCATGCCCAATTCACGTGGTGCTGGAGACTGACTTCAGGGTTTTTTTACGAATGCAAGGTGAGTGCACTTACCAGTGGGCCACATCCCCCAACTAAAAGCCCTATAAAACGGAAAAGCCTCATAACTTGCGGACCATACAGAAATGGATCCTGGACTAGATTTGGTCAAAGCATACCCCGCTGTTCTATTTGAAAAGGATTCAAACCGTAAATTCACAGCAACTTCCTCAAAGTATGGCCCCTTATTCCCTGTGATGCTTTACCTCATCAACTCAACAGGGTCTAGAATCACCTAGAAGCTAAAGGCTTTGGTACCTCAGTGAGAGATCACGTTACTAGGTTATCTGAAATGGGGGGGCGCACTCTAAAAGTGGGTGGCGCTGTTCTCTAGGCTGAGGCTCCAGGCTGTGTAAAGAGAAGAAAGCTGGCTGGGTGTGGTAAAGCACTTAATCCCAGCACTCAGGAGGCAGAGGCAGGGGCATCTCTGAGTTCGAGGTCAGCCTGGTCTACATAGTGAAGTCTAGGGGAGCCAATTTTGCACATAGAAACTCCCTTTCTTTAGAGAGAGAGGAGAGAGGGTGTGTGGACTGTACCTTCAACCTGTGAGCCAAAAGCAACACTTCCCCTTTAAGCTGTCAGGGAATTCTATTCCAGCAAGAGGAAAAGAAACTCAGATGTACATAATAAACATTACACTGGTAAATGTCCGTGTGCTGTTTGATCTCACTCTGAAGCTGATTCTGGAAGCAGAGTTGTCCCCTCCCCCATTTCAGACCTAAACCTGATTGTCTCATAAGTGCCCCCAAAGTCTGGGGATGCGCCAGCCTCACTGTGATAGGAAAGGGAGAGAAAGCAAAACAGCCCGAGAGTAAAAAAACACTGCGATCTCAAGGGTAGCCGGAAGGCAACAGTGTTATTACTGACTATACCACTGTTTATCCCACCGTATGAACATGTCTGTAGTGAGAAGTCCAGCCATGGACAGAAAGCTCAGCTGGGAACCGACCAACCACCTCCTCCTCCCCCAGTGGGTTTTTTCTGCTGGATGTTTATAAGCCTCCAATTCAATGATGTTACAGTCCTACTGTTATTTTTTCCTAGAAGTGTCGCCTGAGGGAACTCTCTATATCCAAAACAGAGAACAGAGCTATCATTCTGTGGACTGTGCAAAGCACCTCCTCCGAATAAAGATGTTCCTTGAAACATGGGGATTTGTGGTAAAACACACACACACACACACACACACACACACACACACACACACACACACACACACACACAAAACAACAACAAAAAACCAGTTTGGGTGATGTCTTAGTTTGGGTTTCTTATTGTGACGAAACACTATGGCCAAGAGTAAATTGGGCAGGAAAGGGTTTATTTGGCTTATCCCTCCACACCACACTTCACCACTTGAAAGAAGTCAGGACAGGAAGTGGAGCAGTGTAGGAGGCTGCCAGCTCCGCAGGCAGGAGCTGATGCGGAGGCCATGGAGGGCTGCTGCTTACTGGGCTTGCTCCCCATAGCTTGCTCAGCCTGCTTTTTGTAGAACTCAGGACCACCAGCCTAGGGATGACACCGCTCACAATGGGCTGGACCTTCCCACATCATTTACTAATTGAGAAAATGCCCTACAGGCTTGCCTGCAGCCCAAGCTTAGAAAGGAATTTGCTTTGTTGAGGCTCCCTCCTCTTTGGTGACTCCAGCTGTGTCAAGTTGACATAAAAACTAGCCAGCACAGGTGTGTTCCCGGTGCTTTGCTGTACAGTTGTGGGTGGGGTGGTCTCTCCCATGGCATCTCCCCACCTTGTGAAGCCACTGCCATATTGGTGCTTCTCAAGTTTAGGATTGGGGCTAGCATCTCTGAGCACTAGCATTCTGTGGAATGGGTTGGGGGTGGGTGGGTCACTGCCTCTAGAAAAGCACAAATGCCTTCACTCCTGTACACAAATACTCTATGCTGTGTCACTTTGGGAAGTGCACTCCCCATATCACGCCTTCCTTGAGATGCCCCACGGCAGGAAATGCTTACTGCACCAAGCACAGTGGATGGCGGAGCAGTGAGGACCTCGCATCTCCACCTTTGCTCACACTATTCCTTCCAATCAGACTACTTCTTTGGATTCCATTGCTCACACAGCAGTGCCTGCCTCATGCTTTCTGCACCAAGACTAAGGCTTCTCCACTGGCTCGACAGGCACCCCCAGGTAGTCACCAGAAGCAGGAAACTGAGAAAAAATGAGGAAAGACTGGAGCCTGGGGAAGGAAGGGATGAGGGAACAGCTGGGTAGGATGCCTGAGGGCAGATTCATGGCAGAGCATGCAGTGGCGTGTTAGGCCCATCTCCAAGTCCACTCATGCAGAAACTTGAATCTTGCCGGACTGAGGGTGCCAGCTCTTGGGAAGTCCCCAGGGACAAATGAAAGGTCCTAGCTCTCCCTTGGGTCCTCATTCCTCTCTGGAGCATTGCCAAGAAGGCCGCTTGCCTGTGGCTGTGGATCTGGAAGTGCCCTGCCTAGTCCTGACTTTCATTTAGATTGCCCCTTGGGCACTGTGTGGAAGCAACACTCAAGTTGGACTGCCCACAGCACCTAGTGGGACTCTGTGGAAAGAGGCTATCTATACTTGCACCCAGACTCCACAGCTCAGTGGACACCCAGCAATGCCACGTTCCCCCAGGCCCTTGAGAGCAGTTGCAGGCCTTTAAAATGACGAGAGGCCAGTGGACCCGCATGGTTTCCTCAAAAGCCATTTCCTGCCAGCTTGTTCGCTCCCTCTTCCTTGACTCTACTAGGGCATCAACCACTCTGGTTCCTTTGGGTGTGAAATAAAATAACATAGGAAGTGCTGGCATATGGCAGGCACTAGGCAGACTCATCTGCCCCTCGCCCTCCCCCCGTCCCCCCCCCCCGCCCCCGCTCTCATTTCTGCGCTGCTAGAGAGAAATAAACATTTATTTTGAGATGGATCGGGGAGCTGTGGCCCAGCCCATATAAAACATAGACCCTCTAGAGCAGCCAATAGTGGCTTGCTAACCCTTCCCCATCTGAGGATGGCTTTGACCTTGGAACTAACCAGATTTCGTACTAGTCTGCCCTCCCCCAACCCTTCCACAGACACTAAGCCCCTCACATCAGGTGCCAGGACACCTCTGCTTGTGTGTCATCAAGCCCTTCAAGGGCTTGTCCTGAGTGGGTTTACCTGATAGAATTGTGGGCAGGCTTTTATCTGTCGTTGCTGATGAAATGCCCTTGAAGAACAGCTTCTCTTGCCACTGAGAGAGTGTCAAGCTCTTAGCAAGACTGAGGTGGGCACTGAGAGGCCAGGCAAGGGGAGAGGAGGAAGGGGTGAGAGGCAGGGATGCACAGAGCTCAGAGACAAGCAAACTAGTTTGCGATTTCCCCTTGACATCCGCAAACTCCGCAAATATTAAGCAAGCCTCGAGGCTTGCCAGAATTGTGGGCATTCTAGCTCAGGGTGCTGCTGTCTGTCCCGGCTAAGAGTCCTGTACATCTGGCACTACACACTCCTAGGTAAGTAATTTAAAGCCTCTGAGCCCTGGTGACATCATAGCCATAATGTCCATTGTTTTATAAGGTTGTTCTGAGGACTGCGTGAGTTTATTTGTGTGAGTTTCTTGGCACAGCCCTTGCTAGATACATGCTCACTACTGTAACTTAAAGATGGTGATCTTTCAGCCCTGTAGGGTTACAGCAGGCACTGCGGTCCTGTCTCCTGACCCAGCAGGAGCAGGCATTGTTTTTCTGAGTTGACAGAGCAGGCGGGCTCACGGACTTCCCAAGCACTCCTTTGGGGAAAGTGGTATGCGTACAGCAAGGCACAGTTCACACATAACAGCCCAGCCTGGTGACTCCTGGCTACACAGCTGAGGATGCACTTAAGACACAGTGCACTGTGGTCCTGCCGTGTGCTGCTGAGAACCCTACCTCTCTCTCTCCAGTCCCTGCTGCCGAGTTACAGCCTGGCCCAGGAGAGAACTGCTCCACTCCAGAACATTCTCTTAGTGAATCGAGTTTGAGACAATCAGAGAAATGTATTGTATTTGAAAGACTTTCCATGGTGCAAGCATACTCTTGATTTTACAGAACTTAAAAAAAAATTACATGCGCGCACATGCGTGTGGGCATGCGTGCGTGCATGTGTACATGCTTATGTGTGCTGTAGCATGCATGTGGAGGTCAGAGGACAGTTCTTGGGAGTTGGTTCTCTCTTTTCACCATATGGGTCCTGGCATCACACTTGGGCTGGCAGGCTTGGCTGCAAGTGCGTTCACCAGCTGAGCCAGCTTGACACCTCCCCTTCCACTCCCCTAATACACCACAGCAGATACTTTTTTTTTTTTAGATTTATTTATTTATTTATTTATTTATTTATTTATTTATTTATTTATTATCTATACAGTGTTCTGCCTGCATGCACACCCGCAGGCCAGAAGAGGGCATCACATGACATTACAGATGGTTGTGAACCATCATTGTGGTTGCTGGGAATTGAACCCAGGACCTTTGGAAGAGCAGGTGGTGCTCTTAACCACTGATCCATCTCTCCAGCCCGCACAGCAGATACTATTGTCAGTCCTCTCAACAAAGGCCGCTGAGGAACAGAGGTAAAGGAAACAGTCTCAAGGTCCTCAGCCAGGGTTCCGAGCCAGGCCCGTGGTCTCTAGTCTGTTCTCCTTGCTTTAAGCTGCCCATGGATTTGAGGCTCCCCGCATGATAGGGTATGTTGCTGCCCTCCTGGCCCCTTATTTCTTAACCCGGCTATCACACAAATAATTGAGACTCTTTTCTAACACAGGGCTTCACAGCACAATCTGGGCTGTTTAAGTCTGTTCTTAACTCTTTACGCTATTCTGTCTCACTCCCAGCAAACATCCCAGAGATACTTGCACTTTGTAGCTTTCCTGGGCTCCAGCTCTTTCCTCCTGATCTTCCTTGCACCTCTACCCATGGCTCAATCCCATGCTTCGGCTCCTAACTCCTCCCTGCTGGCTGGCAGGAAGTTCAGCCTGCTTTTCTCCCCTGCTCAGCGATTGGCTGTAAGCTGCTTTATTGACATATCAGGGAGAGAGTTGGAGAGCGGAGTTTACACAACATTTAGACAGTAAATTCTCAGAACAAAGCTTGTAAACAGTCTGAGGGCAGGGTACAGAAATCAGCATTTAGATTACGTAATAACTTTATGCCTACAAACACTGTTTCTGCAGATCTCTTTCCAAAATGGATGGACAATGAGATTCAAATCAGCCTTAACCGCTCACCCCTGTCCCCAGGCATTTTGTACACTCATCATGAGAATGAGCTGTTCAGAGAGCAATTGGGCTTCCTGCCTGCACTAAGAGGGAGAACGGGAATCCGCTCGCTGGTCTTGAATTCCATATTTCCAACTCTAACGTGGCGGATCATTATTCTCTCTAAGATACACATTGCCTTTTGATTTAATGGTCTTGGACTCCAGCTGCAACTTAAAACCAGAGCATGCATGGTAGAAATGCTTTTTAGTTTCCCTGAACACTATTTATGACTCAGTCAAAACTATGTCTCAGTGGTTTCTCAGGATCCAGAGTCGGGACATGAGCCATAAGGACTGATGGCACGAATGAAGGAAGAAGCTGAGGACATTGACAGTTTTCCCTGCTCTGAGCTATGTTGCCTCTCCATTTTGCCGTCCACCTCAGGAAGCATCCTGACCTGCTGATGACATCCAGGAAGACTTCCAAGTAATGTGAACCGCATCTTTTCTAATTCCTTCTGGAAGTTTCTAACTATCAGTGTTTCAATTAAGTACTGCAGTATCATGAGTGACTGGGCATTTCTCCTTCATCACAGGTGATTGCTGATGATGGCCAGAGCGGGGTTAGCAGTCAGGTTAGTCACATGCCTGTTATGGTTAATTTATAAGTAGGGCCTAATGTTTATTATTAGCCATAGTTATTATTATTATGGTGATATTTTCTTACCTACTAGCAATCAATGAAGACACAGACACATGCTATATTTTAAATAGCCTTACTTAGTTAACCTGGGGCAGGGCAGATATTAATCCCCTAAACTAGCTTCCATATTGGGGCAGGTATCCCATACTCTGCCCCAATTCCATGCCATCTGCTTCTAATACTTTCTATCTAGTTACCTCTCGTCCAAAATTCCAAATACTTGCTAATGTTCTTTGTCTGGGCCGGATCTTCCATCCATCCTGGCCATGTGTTGCTTCTTCCACCTAACCCATGGTGTTGGCCCCTCCCGTCTCTTCTGGTCTCTCTCCCAAAAGCCCTGGAATCTTAGCCATGCCTATCCCATTTGCCCTGCCCATGTGTGTTGGCCTTTTATTGGTCAGACAGAAACAAGGTTTTAGGCCAGGTTACAAACAGTTTGGGTTATGTGAGTCTGCTCATTTGGGCAGACCAGACTAACCTCCAACACATACCAGAATGATCCTCCCAAGGCCCCAGTTTCTGTTATGGTTGGGCTCTACATGCCCTACAAAAGTTCATGCATTAAAGGCTTGATCCCAATAAAATAATACAAAATCTTGCTCCCCAGTGGGTCAGTCCATGACTAGATCATAATTTACCAGGCTATTGGGAGGTGGCTAGAAGGTTGTCAGTTGGACATACCCCTAAAGGGGACTATTCTGTGCATAGCTCCTTGTACTCTCCCTGTGGCAGCACCTCCCCACCCTACCCCCACCTCCCAACCCCCCAACCCCACCCCACCCCACCCTCTCCTGAGATGAGCAGCTTTGCTCCTCCACACTCACTGTTGCAATGTCTTCCTTGACACAGGCCCAGGAATGATAGAACTAGCCGGTGACAGGCTGAACCCTTTGAGACTTGGAGCCAAGATGATGATCTTTCTCAGGTAGTTTTTACAGAAGGAAAACTGACTAACTGCTCCTAGAGGCAGCACACGGGCCAGGCGTCACCTAACCGCCTGCTTTCTCGTATGCTGTCTTTCCCTGTCCCTTTCACACAGGCTCGCAGGCCTGCCTCTACTCTCCAGCAGAAAACCATCAGCAGCCTCTTCCAGGCCTGCCCAAGGATGAGGAGCCTCTCCTCTCCTCCCACAGATGGTGCGGGCATTGTGAGCTTGCTGTTCCAGCATGCTCGACCAGTGTTCCAAGTCTTCACAGTTGGACCCTTAGATCCCTTCAACCAGCCCAATGGCGTACAAAGGGCCCTGGTGAAAAAGCCACAGGGACAGAGGAAAGGAGATACGTACCTAAGGCCAGTGGTGTGGCATTCAGTCAGTCTGTCAGGTATGGTACCTCCAGCTGAGAAGCCATTATGAGGACTGAGCAGACATAATGTCTGTGGTGCCTTCTTAAGACCCATGGTGGGGCTGAGGCTGGCTGCATGGTAGTGTAGTCCATGGCTTTTGGCTCTGCACAGACAGAGGCCGTAGACAAATGAGCTCCATGAAACTTGGTTGACTCGGAGAGACAACATATCAACCCATCACATTGTGGACTTTAAATGAGATGATGTGCCCAAGTCATTTCATTGCCTGGCATAAAGGAGGCATCTGATAAACATTCTGTCCCTCCTACATGTGAGCACTGAGCATACCAAGGCCAGAAAGTTGATTTAACTGCTGCAGGATGTGGCTCAGTGGGAGAATGCTTTACCATCAGCATGTAGACTTCAATCCCAGGCTTCTGATATTTAAGCACATGCATAAATCCCATGCTATGTGGAGGAAACGTAACCTTAAGTGAGCCCAGCATTGCTAGAGATCTTCTATCACCAGCAGCTGCCTTTGAACATAATCATCTCTCTTCCTGGAAACTCCAGTGCAGGGAAGGGAGCGGTCACCCTGGGGGAAATGCCACTGTGTGGCAGATAATTTAGAGGGACACTGTGTGGCAGATGATTTAGGGAACCACAGCTTTTCAGTCACTGTTTCAGGTCTGATGCCCCTTTCTGCTAAAAGGCGGGAGCACAGACAGAAGCCAACTCTAAAGAGGGCGGGACTTCTAAGGCTTTAGAGCAGCTTCTACAACTCTTTGGTGTCTGGTGGCTTTGCTCCCTTCCTGTCCCCCAGCCACTCTGAATTCCCCCATTGGTCCTAAGCCACTATTTGCTCATTCACTAGAAAGGCATGGAGTAGCTGGTGCTGCTAGGCTTGCTCTGAGCCAGGAGTACACCACAGTGAAGAGG
The DNA here is from genome assembly GCF_903995435.1 of Acomys russatus. Lineage (NCBI taxonomy): Eukaryota > Metazoa > Chordata > Mammalia > Rodentia > Muridae > Acomys > Acomys russatus. The sequence goes on along the minus strand of NC_067143.1, from coordinate 50,694,958 downwards.
CCCAGGGTCTAGAACTTGTAGAAGAGAGCCTAGTTTGGGGAGCATCTCGAGCAGTGGTTCCCAACCTTCCTAACGCTGTGACCATTTACTATAGCTCCTCTTGGCTGTGGCAACCTTCAACCATCAGATTGTTTCGTTGCTACTTCGTAACTGTAATTTTGGTAGTTATGAATCGTAATGTAGATATCTGATATGTGACCCACCAAGAGAGTCACGACCCACAGGTTGAGACCCTCTGATCTGGAGAAACCTCTGTGGAGATAAAACTCACACAGCAAAGAGGTGCGCGACACAAAAAGCAAGCTGAGAGTAAGTGAGGCTGACAGCTTGCAGACACTGTTTTTTGGTTTTGTTTGTTTGTAATATTGGGTATCGAACTTGGGACTCTGACATGCTAGTAAATGCTTTACCAGCAGCTTTCAAGGTATGTTCTGAACATGCTTCCTGTACAGGCTGCATGGAAGGGAGAAGCCCAAGAAAGCCACTAAAAAGATGAGGCCATTGGTGGGCATGGAGCAGTTCACATGGGGCCTTCACTCATGATCAGCGGCCTCAGTATGGAGGAACGCTTGTGAGCCAACTACACTGGAAAAGAAACTCAGATGGAAAGGTAAAGTAAAAAGTGGTGACAGTTTGGACCAGGGTGGCAGCAGTAGGGGTGGTAACGGGGGGGGGGGGGGGCGGGAGCGATAGATGATGGATATTTGGGCACAGAGGGAATCTGTGCAAAGGGGACACCTAGAGTAACGGCTCGCATGATGTACATGAAGGGACCTAAAATAACAAATCTTCTTAAAGAAAAATGCCATAAGTAATACTGAAGTTTTCCTTTAAAATGTTACTGGAGTCTAAGACAAGATAAACATATTATATATAGCATTATAGTTAATGTGGAAACACACACACACACACACACACACACACACACCACACACCCCTTAAAAAAAAAAAGATGTAATCAATATCAAGTGTTTTTAGAGAAAACTTTTATGGCAACAAAGCCCAGCAGTGTGCCTAGCACTAAGCCCAGACCCTGGCCTGCTTAATAAATCTCTCCCTGTAAAGCTGACACCCGTCCAGGATTACTGTTTACACTGGTCATAGCTGAAAGGGCAGACACTGCTCACCTGCCAAGACTTGATTCAGTCTTTCTTCTGTGTGGTGTGACAAAACAGCATTCACAGGACACTTCTGCTCACCCCTGGCTTCCGCCACCATCTAGGGGTGTGATTCAGAGAAAGCTGTCCTGTCTTCTGTCTTCTGTAAAACTGAACAGCCTCCAAGATGCCCTCCAGCTCTCAATGTCCATATGATGGACGATCTTGGTTGTCAATATGACAACTAAAACCTAAACCGCTGGGTTTTCTTAATCCAACTATTTGGAGCACATAGACCTACCCTAAATCTGGGCCACACCTGGTACAGCCCAGATAAAGGATGTGGAAAAAGGAAACTGTGTTTGTTTTTTGTTTTTTTGTTTGTTTGTTTGTTTTTTGCTTGCTTGCCCTCTCACAGGTAAGTTCATCTATCCTGTTGCTGCAGCTAGTATTAAATTCAACTTCTTCAGCACTCCAATGTAGACTGAAAACCAGATTTCCAGGAACCCTACAGGATGCCAGCAAAATGCACACACACACACACACACACGGGGGGGGCACACATGCATGAATGTACAGTGTAGCATAGATAAAACCAGTGTGAGGAAGCAGCATTACATGCTACTGATGAACATTGCATATGATATCACAGTTATTATGTGTGTGTGTGTGTGTGTGTGTGTGAAAATAACAGCCCTGTTTTCACCAGGAAGGAAACTAGAGAAACTTAAAAATATTTGGGGCCATTAAGGCACTTGGGACCACTTTCAAAGGTCCATCTTTTAGCCAATGCTATTCCTCAGTGGCTTCAAAATTATTCTCTGTATCTTTACTGGAAATGACAGTGGCAAACCTGATTGAGTTGTATGCCACCATCACTCAGTAGTTGAGAGGTGACGTTCAGGAAACAGCTAGTACTGTTATGGGCTTCTGCGCAACTGTTGCTCATCCTGCTGACTTTCAGTACTCTGATGTCCATGCTGAGACGCAGGATGGAGCACCCAATAACTTCTCACAGGGTTTTCATCAATGAATGATCTGGGCGAACTACTTATCCCAGAGAAACCCCTACAGAAAGTGGCATTTGAATTGAGGTACACTATAGCCCTGATTCTGGCTGTCCCCAGCTTCATATTTGGCTCACAGAAGCCTGGATTCCATCTTATTCACCTTTGAATCCAGGGCATGGGCTCTGTTCCACTCTCCTCTGTATCTATCACTCTTAGCCGTGCGCCTGAGGCTAACCAGTTGGAGCACTTCAGCCACCCAATGTAACATTTGAAAGTCATGTAAGAAGCAAGCAAGCGTCAACACATCAGACTTGGAAACCCTCACACCTGGAATCCTGGTTGCAGCACTCATTAGGTGTCTGACTCTGGAGTCTTCAGCTCTCACCTAGAAAAGGGGTATATGTACCCTCTTTATGGGGTAGAGGTTTCACAAGACAGGCCTGGCATACACCAAACAGCTAAGAGCGGCTGCTACTGTGAATGGTAACTCTCCCGCCTCTGTAGGAAAATCAAATCGGCACCTCACAAGCATCCCTCGGGGACTCCGCTAACTACATTAAGGGAATGCTTAGTCTAGTGCTAGGTGTTGGCTGCAGCCCAGATTCTTGGATTACAAGACCCATTAATCAAAATTACTATTTAGAAGTCCCAAGTTTTGACTTTTCTAAGCCCAGTTTCAATGACTTTAAAAAAAAAAACAAAAACCAAAAAACAAAAAACCCTTCCCCCTGACATGAGAGAAAATGGCAGCACTGCCCACTGTATTCCAGATGCTAACCAGTGGCATTTAAACACAGCCCTCCCATGACTGTCCTGTATGGAAGCAGTGGACTTGGAGATGATTTGGGTCCAGCTCTTCTTTGCCATCAGGCTCTTGTGTGTAGTGATTAATGTAGATACAGGAAACAGAGAGGACTCGGGCTGAGGCAACCGTTTTCCTGATCTCTCAATTACAATATCCTCTTTTGCAGCATATCCCTGTCGAACATTTGGAACGAATTAGGACTTTAAACTTCCAGATGTTCAAACTACTACTGTAAATTTAAACTCATTAAAAAGGGAACAGATTTACTACCTCTACTTAGTTTTGAAGTCTGTTGTTCACTCTGTCCAAGTAATTTATGGACACAAATACAGTGGCATGTAGTGTATTCTATTTACATAGCATTCACAGTGAGAAATAAGGGGCATAAAAAAAGAAGGTCTGGAAATTAACTGTCAACCTATAGATCAGACTTATTGTTCCTAACTTAGTAATTATTTCCTGAAGCTGACCTAGGAGATATTTTTATGCTAATCTATACTAAAAATTACTCTGCTTTTCCTGGCCATTGAAAGCTGGCTAGAGCCTCATTTGACAATGGCATGGAGAAAGTGGCCCCACTCTCGTGACAGGACGGGCCTGGACCCACAGCCCTTTGTGGTGGTGTCTTGGCAGCTGAACAAAGGCGGCAGCATTTCTACATCCAGTTTGTAAAGGCTCAGAAGTTGCAGGCTCTATTTTTTTTTTCCTTTCCAGGAACCCATGTCGACTATAATGAACGCATTCTCGATGTTGTGCTGAAAGCTGGCAACGGATGAAGCAGGAACGTAAAAGAAATCTATGTCCAAGGCAAATATTTCCTTTACAAACCTTAAGAATGAAGTGGCTTTCATAATCAATTTTAAGATCAAATGCCTGGGCTGAAGTTCCTGGTTCTGGCACTCATTAGCTATAATTTGGGACAGTTAATTTACCTCTGTGTGCTTGCTTTCTCAACTGAAAAACGGGGCTAATCCCTGCCCAAGTTTTCCTGGGAAGTGAATGAGATATTGAAGGTGCTTTGTCAGCCCTGAAGTGTCATATAAATAACAGTGTGAATACAACATTCCTGTGCCTGATGAATCACTTCACCTTACACAGCACGAAGAGGTGGCTGCCCCCCAGAAGAAACAAAAATAAACCAGAGCCAGCTCAATTACTGGAGGGCACGGTCTCCAGAGGAGGGCTCTTCCAACCCAAACCACTACTGATCCTACCAGAATCCATCGAGGAATGTGATAGGAATTACCTGCAGATTGGGATAAAGGGTCTGTTCCCATCTATTTTATAGGGCCACCATCCTACAGTAGGATTCAACTGTGTAACTTTCCCTGCAAAGTAAATGCCAAGAGCAAAAATTCCTGTAATTAAATGTTAATTCCTGAATACATTTCTTATGACATTTTGCAAGCTGTCTAGATACACTTTTTGTTCAAACTCCACAAGGCTTTTGCGGATAGTTTTATTTTCTTTTGCTTTAATTTCAATAAATCTAATGTACTGAAGTCATGGATTTTTTTTGTGTGTGTGTGGGTAGTTATTTAAAAGTACAATTGTGGGGGCCGGAGAAATGTCTGGGTGGTTAAGCTTACTGCTCTTGCAGAAGATGGGGCAGCTCACAGCCATTCATCAAACTCCAGCTAAAGGGCCTGCATCGCCTTCAGCTTTCTGAAGGCACCTGACTTCACACATGCGCATACCCGCCCCGAGACCCTACCCCTCCCCCACCACACACACAATTTTAAATAAATCTTTACAAAATGAAATATAGTTGTGGTCCCACAGGCCAACTCTAGGTTGCAAGTTCTTTGGGTAACTGTACTTGGTTATTGCCAATAGGTTGAGAAGCTTGGCGTATTTGTGATGTAACTAGCCTTCATGGCTACTATTTTGTCACTACCTAATCTCTAAAAATAGACATTCTCGCCTATGCAGCTACCAGGAACTCAAACCATCATCAAGAATCCATTTGTGAAAATCTTTTTTCTGTTTATTGAGACAGGGTTTTACTGTTGCAACCTTGGCTGGCCTGGGAGTACGTAGGCCAGGCTGGTCTCAAACTCACAGCAATTCCTCTGCTTAAGAGCCTATGTATCATCACACCTGGCATGAAAGCACCTTTTAACTAGGGTTTTTACTAGGTGCAGCTCTGCAGAATGCTTGCCTGGCACCCATGAGGCTTTCACACTTTCCACAAAGCCACAAATTAGGGAATACACAAGCACAAAAGGTAGCACCTTCAAACACTTCTGGACACATGCTGTGCTGGACTGGAAACAGGACCTGTTTTGCAGCTACTCCTGTCAAGGGGGAACTAATCTGCTCATCCCTTCCATCTAGGCTAGCCGAGCAACTTGCTTTGATAAGAAGCATGTGGTATAAGCAATACTCCAGGAGTTCCTGAGTCCAGACTTTGAAGGTCCCCTTGCCACCTTGGTACACTAGGATTACAAGATTAAAGACCACATAGAGAAACTCAGCTATCCCACGCAGACCCCCAACAAACCTCCCGACCAAAGGCAGAAAGCCATATGGTACTTGCAAAAAATTATTTAATCAACCCCAAAACTGTGAAAAGTGAAACTGTTTCTTTGAGCCATTAAGTCTGGGCGGCAGCAGGTCATTGCAGTGGGTAATATGGGAAGGAAACAGGCCTAGGTTGAGTAGTCTGCTAGTCACAATACTTGTAAGTGTCCCAGGAACTAGATGCAGATGGCAGGCCAGCTCTGGACTCCCTCACTGCCACCCTCAATCGGTCAATTGTCTCTGTTAAGGACATAGGCACCTTACAGAACTATAACAACAGAAAGTCATTTTGTCTTTTTATAACCTGAATGGGCAATGTGTCCTGATTTGACACGTACACCAGGCTTGACCCAGTGCTATAGCAAACATGCTAAGGCTTGGATAATGTTGACTCACCTCAACACAAAACAGCCCAGTGTAAGTTATATACACTCAGCAAATCAGTTAAGTGATACAATTAATAATTTTAATTTTCCTATGCCTTAAAACACAAATCAAAAAAGCAAAACTAGAATATAGTTCATCTTGAATTGTAAGGGTGATTATAAAATAACCATTTTAAGAATATATACAAGAAATGTGTTCTGATCTGCCAAAAATACTTCATCTGAAATTTAAACAAAATTCACATTTTATTTAGATTGAAATAAACTATACAAAATTGATTTTATTCACCAAAAATAACAGCAATATTTTCTGTATTGTTTTTTAGATAAACCACAAAACATTTATTTTTGTAGGTTTTACTTATAAATCAAGACAAGGCAGTAGACATAATCATGTAAAAAGACAGAAGAAAACAGACAAGTCTGTTGCCTGTATGGATAGCCTCTGGGTCTGTCTTCACCATGAAGCAGAAATGAATTTACCTGCAAAAAAGCTTATGAAAATGCGGGCTCAACAAAGGAATGTAAACAGCAAAACCAAATGTGGAGCGCAGTGCCTGGCTCTGCCACCCAAACTCTAACCTGTTCCTTTGAGGTTCCTCTGTCCTAACAGATCTACATGAAGGCTGCTCGCTGAGCTCACAAACAGTCTTGCAATTCCTGAGACTGTTGTCTTCTGCTTTTACAGTTCTGAGGCATTAGCCTAGGGCTTGCACATGCTAGGCAAGAGCTCCACCACTAAGCTGCACCACAATCCTTTTATTTTTTTTTGAGACAGGGTTCACTATGTAGCCCAGGCTGGCCTAAAACGTGTAATCCTCATGCCTCTGCCTTCCAAGTGCTGCTACCAATAGATTTTTAAACACCTATAACTCCTACAAGTCAAAGGTCAATGGTGCATTTTATTATAACACATTATAAAATATATTTCTCTCACAAATTTCATTTCCCAAAGGCCTGATAACTCAGCAACTGACAACTGGATCCACAATGATAATGTCTGATCTAAAATACTTTTAACTAAGCAATTCCAGAGTGTCACTAGCACTGCTACTCCCAATGCCAACTTCTGGAAGAACAGACAGGTGCTGAAAGCATAAGAGTTCAAACAGGGGCCATTTAAATATGTGGATTACCAATAGCTAATCAAGTGTGGTTCAGCTGGAGGTCTCTCGGCAAGTGGCCTGCGATACCTTACCGCTTTTCTTCCAAACAACAAATATTACACAACAGCCATTTTAAAAATCTTTTAGGTATTTTCAATGGTTTCTGAATTATTTGTAGGAAGCTCTGATTTATTTGTATAGAGTTTGATATATGTGTCCACCATTAAATCTAGATCATGTTTTATATCAAAATTTATGTTAAGCAAAGCCAGATTACTCGACCTTTGGTCTGTCAAAGTGTTCCGCAAGTATGCTTTGAGACGCTTTCGTCCGTTTTCGTAGCGCTCGTTCTCCACCTTCATCACAGGGAGAATACACAGGACCTTCAGCAAGGCATACACGTTAGGAAAGAACTTGATGTCAGGAAGATGGAGGGCTTCGTAAATGGTGGACGGGAGCTCAATATCTTTCCCTCTGTGTTTCCACTTGATTCTCCAACAGTGAAGCTCGGCTGAAAGCGTGTCAGGATTGGGGAGGTCGCTTCTGTACATGTCAGCATGGTGCTCTTCTGATGTGTTGAATTTGAGCTGCCCCATCACTGAGGGTACCAGAGAGAGGCATTTCAGAGCTTTGAGGTGCTGCTCAGAGAATATGTCCTTAAGTTCCTGAATGATGTGCTCCACGGTTGGAACACTGAGGGTGTCTTTATAGTAACTCTCAGAGGTTAGCTGAGGTTCCAGGCTACCTTGCTGGGCCCTCCGGAACTTCCCTGGGAGTTTCATTTGAATGTCAAGTTTGGTTGCTAAATTTGTGGCTTCCTCAAACCAAAACTCATGATAAACTTCAATATTTTCCATCACCTCGTTAAGTGAATGCAGTACTGCAGTCAAGCTGCTGGCTGCAAAGAAGACGTCAGAGGTTTGCCCCTGGAGATTCTTCCCAAAGGCCCTTGTAAAAGATAATACATTTTTAAGAACAACAACGGTAACAATGAAATCAAAATCTGTTACTGCACTACAGAGCACAAATGCTCGTCCAGCTATATAGTTATTCCACCTAATATCTGTGTCACTGTTTATACCATCTAAACACAGAACAAGTGCTTGTAGGAGATCCACTAAGATCTCAAAGGCATCGTGCCTGCCTGTCCAATGGGAATGGCAAACTTCCTTCAGTTCTTTCCCCCGTTCTTCACTGTTCTGGAAAAGAACGGAAATGACATTGTCAAGTTCTAACAGCAGCTGTGGTGACCGGTGGAAAAAGGAACAGACTTCCTCAATTGTTCCTAGAGCCACAGACACCCCCACTACAGGCACAGACTTTGCCAACCATGCATTTAAGGCACAGGAAGAGCAGAGTGTGTAGACAGCCTGGGGATATTTTTCTAAAAGTCTTGAAGCAACAACTTTCATTTTGGAAGAAAATCCACTGGACACAATGTAAGCCTGACCACGACAATACTCCATATTCAACCCCCATTTCTCAGTTATTGTAGTGTGAAACTTCACAGCCAAAATCTCTGCATCAGCTTCATACGGTAGGAAACCCACAAACTCCTCTCTCAGGTTATGAGCTTCATCGACAAACCTCACCAGCACGGGCAGGTGCTCTTCTCCTGCTATGTCCACTACATCATCTGTGATAATGGAAAAGAAATGCGAGTCTCTCACTTCCCTGAGCGTCTCCTCCCGAATGCAGCTCTCACAGATCTCCAGCATCTGTCTCTGCTGAGTCTTCGAGCAGAATAACGTGTTGACGGCTGTGGTCTCAAAGCGCTTCCTCAGGACCTCTTCTCCAGAATTGATGCGGCACTCCAGGAGCGCCTGAAAGTTATCTGGAGCAAAGAGGCCTTCTGGGATCTCGTCGGCCTCATGCCCATCCAGGGGTATGTTCTGCTTTCCCATGAGAATCAGAATCTCAAATAACGATTTGAGGTACTCTTTGTTCTCCTTCTCTTCAAGGGTTAAAGGCAAAATGTTTCCATCCTGCTGGTTCCCCACTTCTGCACTAGGGTTCTGAGCATTGCTGTTAGTTTCCTGTTCTTGTTCAGAAGTTTCCTCAACTGGAAAACAAAGAGTTAATTAGTTTTACAAACAGATGTATGAGGAACCATAAAAGACAAGACAAATTACACTTTGATTGGCTAAATATTTAAAATCTACAAAGTTATTCATTTACCATTAACAGAACATCAATAGAGTAGGACACAAATTTAAAAAAAAAAAAGACAAATGCTGCTGATAGATTATAATAAACAGAAATGCTGTTGCAAAGTAGGAACAATTTTAGCCGGGTATGGTGGTGCACACTTGATCCCAGCACTTGGGGAGGCAGAGGCAGATGGATCTCTTTGAGTTCGAGGCCAGCCTGCTCTAGAAAGTGAGTCCAGGACAGCTAAGGTTACACAGAGAAACCCTGTCTTGAAAAACTAAAAACCAAAACACAAACAACAAAAACAAAGTAGGAACAATTCTAATAAATTTACAAGGCATTTCATAAACTATTAACAGGAATGACAAATTGTCCATGCCAAGGTGAGGAGAACAAGTACTTCCATGGGCACTGTGCCTAGCACTTTCCAGGTATCACATTACTTTCTTCAGGCAGATGGTATCAATCCCACTTGACAAATAAGGATAGTAAATAACTTGCCAAGACCACAGGTACAAGGATAGAAGTGAAATGAAACGCAGGATCCACAGAGGTGCTACTTCTTCCTAAGTGCTAAGCATGAATATGAAGACAGCTCTACAAAGCCAGTACAATACAGAGTCACAGAACGGGGTGCAGTTACTCTTAAGAGTATCAGCAAGCTCAGCCTAGTCTCTTCATATCTGGATGGGGAAAGTGTCCTGTCTGTAGCCATGCAAGTCAGTAATGGCTTCATGAAAAGAATTAAAATCTGAAGCATCGTTTAAAACCCAGCTCTTAAGGTCTAAGCCTATGAGAAGGCCACCAAGAATTGTACAGCATCACTGAGGGACAGAAGACAGCTGAACAGAAAGTTGCATTTGACAGTGATGTGAGTCTGGAGGACACAGGCAGGGAAGGCACACCAGGTGGCTGGTGTACATATACCAGTCAAAGCACTAAAGTGGCAGACACAAGCAGAGCCTAGTGTGCCTGGAGCTGTGCAATCTGCTTCTAGGCATCCCAGGCTCTCAGAGCTCAGCAATCCAGGGAGGACTCCTCCCGCAGTGTACAGCAATCGTCCTCTATTCTACACCACCAGGAAAAGGTTAACCTGGATGTTTGCCATGTCTGCCTTCTTTGCTGTCCCCATGTCCTCTCTGCCCTCCTTTACCTCTTCACTTCCAATCAAGTATTCATTCTACTATGTTATTTTCACAGGATGCTCGATAAAACACAATCTATATGAAGTGAAACCTCAGTATCTCTTCTTTGAACACCTTTCTGTACGTGAGTCACCACATACAAGGCCCTCTAGTTCTGGCCCTTCTGCCTACATAGTTGTCTTTCCTAGCCAAGAGTGCCCTGCAGAACCCTCCCTGACCATGTTACCACCTAATCACAAACTCCTGAGTGATTCCAATGGCCGGCAGCTTACAACCCTGTAACTTCTGAACTCTGTGCTCTCTCGGCTGGGCTCACTGGCTATCAGAAATGCTAACAACATCGACACGAGTGTGGTTACTTCACTCTAGCAGCTTGTTTTGTACCACTACATTGTATGGAATACCTTTCCTGCTTTCTTTTCTGAGTTTGTTTCCTCATCTATAAAGAAGGAACACAGAGCACTATGAGAATTAAATAAGGCACCAGAATGATAGAATGGCATAATCAAAGCTTATGTCTACAGTAGCAAGAGGAGATAAAGGGGAGAAATGGGATCAACTGTTAACAACAGAAACAACTTCTAGCCTCACCTTCTGATAGCACAGCTTACACATTAGCACCTACAAAGACTCTGTAACCATGACAACCCATGTACCCCCCTGCCTCCACAGCACTTATTCCTTAGGCCAAGAAATAATTGTGTACACAGGTGCATGGGTGGAACTGGATGGCTGGCTTTACCGCAGCCTTTCCTTGCCTACTGAGACACTGTGGTCTGCCATTGCTACCACACTGAGAGCACCCTAAGGGGAGAAGGAGCTCCCTCTGCGCTCTATAACGTCAACATGTGCAGCACAGCAATCCTTTATGAGGACACAATGAAGTAAGACTGCCATTTCTAATAATTCCAGGCCGCAGGACAGAGTCAACCACAATTTTACATTCATTCTCAAGGGAGCTTTGGAAGTAAGACATAGTTATTTGTTCTTACCAGGCCAAGGCCTTTTAAAAAGGCCTTCAGAAGCTGAGTCATTAACACTATCACTTACTTTTTTTCTGTTTCAGTGTCCTGATTTCATCTTCACTCTAAAGAAAAAGAAAAAAATTTAAGGAAATCACCTCTAGTAAATCATCTTGACTTTAAAAAAGGCTGTTTTGAGCAAAAATTTTCTCATTCGGGAGTTTGATGGCTTCTGTTAATGTTGTTTAAAGAAAAATGTCTCATGTACTCTAGGCTGGCCTTGAACTCACTAAGTAGCTGGGGATGGCCTTGAACTTCTGATCCTCTTGCCTTCACCTCACAGGTGCTGGTTTATGTGGTGCTAGGATTCAAACCCAGCACTTCGTGCTTGTTATGCAATCAAGTGAACTACATCCTTAGCTCCACAGAGCATCAATTCTTCATGTGGAATACATTCTTCAAACAGATGATAGGGAACCAAAACTATGTCATGTGCTCATGATTCCAAGTGTATAATAAAGTACTAAAATGGAAAGCACATGCTATTTACCTTGCTTTCTCCTAACCAGACAAATGCATACTGAGTAATAAATAGGAAGAAGGCATACTGCAGTACTTAGCATCAAACTCAAGAGGATGCAACAGATTCTTCTGCGAAATCTAACCCTAAAGATGTCACAAAGCAGGGAGGCTGCTGTACCACAGAACTTACAAAAGATAATGAGAAGTGCCTAGGAAGCAGAAAGCAACAGCACCAGCTCAAAAGAGAAATAACTATGGAGTACACTCTGTGCCCCAAAGCAACAATCATAGGCCGACTAAGAAAGAACTTCTCAGATTTCTCTTCTATTTCTCCACTCAATGCTCTCTAATACTTATATCATCCTCTACTACGATCTGTGGCAGAAAAACAACAGTGCCAACGAAAGCCAGAGACAGCAGTGCCTGATGCCAGCTCCGGATATTGCTACTAACAAGAAACACTAGCAGGCTGGTTAGCTGGAACAGCCCCTCCCAGTGCAGAGGCAGCACTGGAGGACTCCAGGTGTGGAAGTGTGCCGGCCCTGAAAAACCATAGAGATGCAACAGCTACAGAACACGAAGAGGCCGAGCTCTTCCCTGTGGGTCAGACTTCTCGGAAGAAAGCTAATGCAAAGGACTGCCATGCAACTGTCAGCATTCACCTATAAGAATACCAGTGAAACAGAAGGCAAAGCCAAGGAAGCAAAACTAAGTAGGAAAGATTAAGTCCTGAGATGTGAAATGGTCAAAAGAGTGGATAATAAAAGGACTATATCCCTGACCCTGTTCAATAAAATGTAAATGCCTATGATAAAAACCTCAAAAAGCTCTCAGGAAGGAAAAGTGGATCACTTGAAGAGAACTAAGAATCAGGATGACACCAGACCTTAGGGACAATGGACACGTACATACAAGATCCTATGCACTATGAGTGTCCTCTATGTAGCACTTAACATTTGAAAAAAGTATGAAGAGGATTTAAAAACAAAAACAATAATTATAGTTAAAGAACTAGGAGAAATTACAAAATACTGCCAGCAAAGCAGGGAAAGCATCAGACCTCTAAACTGGCTTGGGATATACACACGTGAGTCAAGAAGCTAAAAAAAAGTTAAAAAAAAAAAAAGTGTATATATATATATATATTTATATATACATACTCCAAATCAAGAGGACACTAGCAAAATAACTCACATGTATAGTGGTTGCTGATTTAATAGCAACTCCAAAACACTACTCACGTAGTTTCAGGAACAGAGAGAACAAAGCACTAAAAGTTCTACATGAAGGTCACAATTCTTGGCACACAATTAAACCACAAGAAGAGGGAGAAAAAACCAAGAAACTGGACAGGCAAGGAGAACCTCCCCACACCCATCGCAAGCCCTGCGGACTTCACTGAGTCCCACCTAACTTTCAAGAGCAGTGTCTACAACATGCAAAACCCCAACCGTTTGAAGAGCTATCCACAGGATCTTGTCCTCAAATCCAGATAAGGGGAACTGAGCCAGGAAACTGGCTTAGCAGGTAATGGCTCGTGCCTCACGAGCCCATCCCGGGGCTCCCAAGATAGAAAAGACCAGTTTCTACATGCATGCCGTGGCATATGTGTGTATACACTAATAAATAATTACATAAATGAAAACAAAACTGGACAAAAAGGGTCCTGATACTGGTAATGTGTCAGTAATTGTGTTCACCTAAAGATAGGTTGACTTCAGCTATCGGATCTGAATAGTAACAAAGGATGATAAGACATACATGAAGTATACGACATGGAAAGGTCCTTACACTTTTTCAGTTCTAATCTTCAGCTCCGATGGAATTTTCCAAATAAATATTTACCTGCTTAAAAAAACAAAAACCTAAAAACTAAAAACCAAAACACCGCCAAAAACCTTTTTCTAGAACCTGTCAAAAATAGTGAAATGAGTGGGTCTCTATGGAGGCCAGCCTGGTCTACAAAGCGAATCCAGGACAGGCAAGGCTACCCAGAAAAAAACCCGTCTGAGGAAAAAAACAAAACCAAAATCCAGATCTCAAGTTCTAATACTTTTCTTTTCTTTTTTAAAAACTCCTTTGTGCTAGCTTCTGGAAACACACCAGTTTCGTTTTCCTTGCTAGCAGCCCCAGAAGAGCAATGCACTAGTGGCCTGTAATCAACAGCACACTTCGCTCCAACTCAACAACTATCCACTGGCTATATTTGGAGCTTTGCCAGATTAACCAGTATTAAGACAGACTGTCCTAATAAGCATAGCACTCATTTCCCAGCATGCAAGCTGTGAGATGCGGAACAACTGATAAATTGTTAACAAACGTGTCCATAATTGTTTAACTGGAGTATGGGGAGATGAGAAAGCTCAAGAGCCAGACATACCAATTCTTTTATTCGTTTTCTGTGTCTGCTATGTGGATTGTTCAAGTGACTGGTAAGATCAAATATCGTTGGTATTGCATTATCTCGAAGAACGGTCCGATAAGGACTCTGAAAAAGAAAATATATCAACGATGGTCCCTCAAAAAAAAGTAAATGAAATTCTACATTAATGACTTCCTCAGTACTTCTCTACCTGTCTCTAAAGTACAGACCTGCAAGCTCTGATAGCTCCTGGGGAGCTTCCCTGTAGTGTTCATGTTTCCCAAATGATCTGTGCCCTTTTATATTCTTTTCTTCTTCTTTTTCTTTTGGAGACAGGATTTCTCTGTGTATAACCTTGGCTGTCCTGGACTTGCTTTGTAGACCCGCCTGCCTCTGCCTCCCGAGTGCTGGGATTCCAGGCGTGCACTACCATGCCCGGCTTGATGTATTACTATTACTACATTTAACTTTTGGTATTTTGAGACATGGTCTCATGATAATGTTCAAGTGGGCCTCAGCTCATAACACTATGTACCTCTGCCTCCTGATTCCTGGATTACAGCACAGGTAGAGCCTCCATGCCAAACTGAAATGTAATTTCCTAGTGACACTTGGTTTCTATGCCGGACTAAAGACTCTGAGTCTATCAGAAAGTTTGGGTTAGCATTGGTTATAGACAAATCTACAGAGAAAAGCAAAACCTATGACATTTTCTCACTTAGTTTTTCGACTTTCTCACTAAGCCAAAGTCTCAAACAGTCAACATCAAATAGCTGAGTGACTGAGGGGAGGACAAGACGTTTTAAAGAATTTAAAAATTTAAAATCTAGCAAAGCAAAGATCAGAAAAACCAGAATGTGAATGAAAATTGGAACATTATATATTAATTTATAAACAGACATGTCAAAAAGGTTATGTCTAACTCATATGAACAATTTTTACTCCATTCCAAGGTTTAATCTTTGGTAATTTAAAGGAACTACACTAATCTTACTCAGCATAAAAGATAATAAAAATTTTGGCTTTGGCAAAACTACTCATGTATGTTAATAAGCTCTTAAATGCCAAACTAATGAAGCCAAAGGGTTACACATGTTTCAATACAGTTATCGTATATGCCAGCTTTCAACAGCTGCCTGTTCTATACTTACAGAAAAAACATTTTTCAGATTTGCGTTAATTTATTCAAGATGAAAGACTCTTTTGGAAATTAAAAAAAGCAAAAACTAGCTTATCTTTCTATTCTATACTCTGAATAAAGTCAGCTACAACAGTAACCTATATTTTAATTTCTTCACATTAATCTTGTTGAAATTATATAGTTAAGAGATATTTACTATACTAAAAAGTAAAAAGGCATGATTGGTGTAATTTAAAATAATTTTTATATTTTTTCTGAATGCCAAGAAAAGAAAAGTAGCTTGCCTTTGCCCTTTAGACATATGAAACCTTTTGGCCGATCAGTATTATGCTTGTAACAAAGGGGGAAAAAAAAAAAGAAAGAAAGAAAGAAAGAAAGAAGTCCCTTAAATATTTGTGAACAAATTGTTGAACCAGAATTGGCTCACTTTCCATTGACTTCACAAGTATCTGTTCTAATTAACACTGAGAAATAAAATAACCCACCCATTCTCTAATTTTCTGATGCCTCTGCAAAATGCATCTGAAAAAAATCATAATAAACCACTGCATAATTAATAAGACAGTGTACCTTCAAGTCAAGTTTATGTCTATACCAAACATAATATAAAATGTTAATTATACCTAAGTAAGAACACTACGGGTTTACCAAACTCTTCTTTATAGTTTCTATAGTGGTTCATACATGTCAATCAATCTGCCTGGCTCTGGTTTTTATGAATTACAGCAATAGCAGACTCCTACAACATTAGAAATGTAAGAATTCAGAAAAGGCTACCTGGTCTGATCTCTTGCCCATAGAGAACATTTTTCATGTTACCTGTGTGATACTGATTCTTTTTGTTTTGTTTTGTTTTTTGTTTTTTGTTTTTTCAAGACAGGGTTTCTCTGTGTAGCCTTGGTCACTTTGTAGACCAGGCTGGCCTTGAACTCACAGCGATCCGCCTGCCTCTGCCTCCCGAGTGCTGGGATTAAAGTCGTGCACCACCACACCCAGCTCGTGATACTGATTCTTGTTCTAGCTAACCCTTAAAAATTAAATAAGTGTCGGTTCTTAAGAGGACATTCAAATCATGAAAACAAAGAACATCATTCCTCAATGACCGTCATTCACAAGAATGTTCTAGAGAGGTGTAGGGCCTGGCACAGTGGTAGAGCACCTGCCTTAGCATACAAAAGACTCCAGGTTCTACGCCCAGGACATTAAAAAATAAACCACAACTCTAGAAAAAGTGCTTGAGATAAGCACCCATAGTATTATGCACTTACATTTTCTATACACATGTATAGAAACATGTAAGCACAAGAATAGTTTTAACGTTGTTTCCTCTAGTGAAGGGGTATAGGCATCAGGAACAGGGCTTTTAAAAAAAAAACCAAGTTTCTGAAAACAAGATACTACTAAACTCCAAATGTATCTTCAACTTAAATGGTAAGGTAGGTAGACAGTCCAATAACAGATTAAAATGTACAGCGCAAACCAGATACAGCAGAAGAGAAAGAGAAGCCAAGCTGGCTATTACTTACAGTTCTACAAATCATAGAGGCCTCAAAGTGTTTGGCACATAGTCGATAATGCTTATTTAGTTGATCAGGTGTTTTATCTTCTAAGTCTGCTCTCCTGCAATTCTCAACCCATTTCTGGCATCTACAAATAAAACCAAAATTAAATTAAGAAATCAACTCAAAATTTAAATTTTAGCATCTGGGCTGGGCACAGCAGCACATATCTGTAGTCTCAGCATGTGGGAGGTTAAGGCAGTAAGATTCTTGAGTTTGAGAACATCCTCAGCCACACACAAGGCTGTTTCAGAACATAATTAATTCAAGCCAGGCATGATGACACATGCCTCTAATCATAGCACCTGGGAAGCAGTAAAAGGCAGATCTCAATGAGTTCCGAGCCAGGCAAGGGCACAAAGTGAGCGTTCAAAAATCAAACAAAAAATTAATTTAGTTGTAAGGTAAGTATGTATTATAAAGATTCCTGCTGTACTCATACAGAGCACAATTTGGAGAAGCTGATTAATAATACAAAAATCAGAGTTGAAGTCATTGAGAATAAGCACTTCAACTACAAAGTCCAGAAGTAACTTGCTTAGACATCTACAAATCAGTAAGAACTCAACCAGCAGCACAGAGTTACTCAGCCACAAGGCCAGCATCCTAACAATTCTTCACGTTTTCACCCTGAGCTAATGAAACACCCCCAGCACTGCAAAGGGGTAACAAGTACATGTTCTACACACAACCACAGGAGCTCATATAGGCGTAAAGGACACACTCAGCTGCCTTGTAACAAACAAGATTTAGTTCATATAATAGAGGTACAGACGCAGAAACAAGCCCCAAGAGCACAGACACAGCACCTGCACTCTATTACACATGAAGTGCTGAGATGCTGACCAAGGGACGCAAGCACATGTGTTTCATGCTTAAGATTTCAGCAAAACAAATAGCAATGTTTACTAAGCACTTGCCGAGGGGCCCAAGGCTTTCCAAAGGTGAGTATAGATCAAGAAACTAAGAATTAAGACGTTTAAGTAATTCCTTGATGGCTACAACCAGGTCTTTCCCTCTTTCCAAGTTAAAAACAAAAGTTCCTCCATGGAAAAAGTGTTACAAGTTTGAAAGCGAATTCATGTCCTATTTATGTTTTATACTCTATTATAACATGGGCATAATACTATGTTACAAGTATAATATATGTTAATATACACATACTGGCCTTGAACTCTGAGATCAACATGCTCTGCCGCCAGGAATGCTGGAATTACAGACATGTACCACCGCACCGAGCTCCGCTTGTCTTACGACTTTAACCCTGACAGTCAATTCTGTTCTAAGTGTGTGAGGTCACAGTGACTTAAGGTTTTCATATCTAAATTAAAACCATATACCTGAGTTGTGTATCATTTCATTTAGCTGGGAAGTATTATACCACTAAGTAAGGTAAACATGTTTTATTATTTTACAGTTGTAAATTATGGCTATAAACACCGTGTTTCAAAATACAAGTATTAGTCACAAAAACACTTTACTATAAAACAGTTTGCCAAACTACTACAGTTATATTTTTTAATTATTAATCTCTGAAGATTAATCCACACAGAACACTGTTCTCCACACTATCTTTGATTTAAGGTAAAATCAGTTTTTTGATCCCAAAAGCAACTCAAAACCTGAGTAAATATGGGACAGAGAAGTCTAACTAACTAATCCTATGCATTTCCATATCAAA
The DNA here is from genome assembly GCF_903995435.1 of Acomys russatus. Lineage (NCBI taxonomy): Eukaryota > Metazoa > Chordata > Mammalia > Rodentia > Muridae > Acomys > Acomys russatus. Next base: position 50,676,508 of record NC_067143.1, on the reverse strand, counting down.
CACATTGAGAATAGTGGGGAAATGTATAAGGTCTCTCTTAAAAACAAAGAGAGGCACGGAAGTTAATGAAAAATTTAACTCTAAACAAATCATTCCCCACAAATTGATTTGCTGATTCAATTCACTCACCAAAACAACAATAAAAACCTTAAAAAAAAAAAAAAAAAAAAAACAAGCCCCAAGTAACATTAAATAGCCTTTTAAAAAAACAAACAGTGCTAAGTAGGCTATCCATATGAAGACATTATATCTTGACTAGTAATTTCACAACATAAACAAAAATAAATTCCAAGTGACTGTAAGCCTAAATATTAAAAGATAAAACAAGCTGGGCATGCTGGTTCATATTTGTAACCCCAGGACTCAGGAGACTGACGCAGGAGGATTGCAGCTAGTTCAAGGCCTGCCTGAGTAACATAGTTAATTATAGGCTAGACTAAACGAGAATTTGTCTCCAATAAACAAATTACTAAAATAAATATATTATGAGTAGGCAAAGATCTCTCTTAAAAGGCCATAGACCACATATCCAAGGTTGGTTCAAAATATATAAACATATTTACAAATAGAATTAAGATAGAAATCTAGCCAGGGTTGGTGGCACAGGTCTTTAATCCCAGCACCAAGGAGGCAGAGGCAGGTGGATCTCTGTGAGTTTGAGGCCAGCCTGGTCTACAAAGCTAGTTCAGGACAGCCAGGGCTACATAGAGAAACCCTGTCTTACAACAAACAACCCACCCACGCAGAAATTTATGCCAAGGGTGGCGGTACATGTCTTTGATCCCAGCACTCAGGAGACAGAAACAGAGAGTTTGAGGCCAGCCTGGTCTACAAAGCAAGTTCCAGGACAGCCAGGGATACACAAAACCTTTTCAAAAACCATCCCCCGCCAAAAGGCAAATACTGACAACAATGTAAAGAAAGAGAAAGCAGCCATTTGAAATTAATTTCCACATGTGGTATAAAGTACAGGCGATAGACCTTAGAACCGATGTATGCTAATCAAGCTCGTTAGTGCTGAACTCCATCCTCTGGCTGACGACATCTCTCGAATGTCCACCAAGCTTGTCAGATGTCACATTACAAACCAAACCTTTAATATGCCCATCCCCATCTTCCTTATGTCGGTTACTGTTTTATGTTAACCACTGGAGGAGTCTAAGAGAGAAAGTCAGTCAGTGGGAAAGTCCTTACTGTGAAGGACCGGAACCTGGGTTCAGACTGCTGCACTCACATAAAAAGCTGTGCAGTTTCCAACATTATGGGGACTGAAGACACGAGGATCGCTGGGTTGCTGGCCACTAGCCTGGTACAGGTTCAGTCAGAGACCCTGTCTCAAAGAAATGGGGAGTAATAGAACAAGACATCGGATGTCCTCCTCTGGTCTCCGCATGTACACACACACACATGTGCCTACAACATACCCACAACATACACACACATAATCTCGGGAATTACCCTCGACTGTTTTATAACCCACATCTAAACTATTAGTAAATCCTGTTGGCTGCATCATCAAGCCTTATCTAAAAGCAATTTACCCCTTCCTCCTCTTGTACTGATCTGGATCGCTGCAGCAGTCCTTCGGGGGCCTTACTGCTCTCACCTTTGCTCCCTACAGCTAACAAGCAGCCAGTAACCCTGTTAAGAACTCTCTCAGCTCTAAACTCCCCCCACTTCACTCAGAATAAACGCCAGACCGTTTCCATGGACAACAATTTCCTAAACAAGTTGTGTCTCCCGTATACACCTCATCAGCAAGCATGCCTTGACTTCACTTACTGGTCCCCTTTGCTTAAAAGAGCAGTTGGGCCGTCCTTGTTACAGGTTGTTTGTTTTTTAATGGATAAATTAGATAATATCTCACACTATCGCCTTAGGTGGCCTGGAACTTTAACCCAGGGCCAACTCCAAAACTCTATTTTCCCATCTCCTCAGAGCTGGGGTCACAGACCATGTCACCATGTTCAACTCCCTGGCTATACTTTCTTCCTTTTCTTTTCTTTTTTTGGTTTTTCTATGTAGCCTTGGCTGTCCTAGAACTCACTGTGTAGACCAGGCTGGCCTCTGCCCTACCCCCTACCCCCCAAGGGCTGGGATCAAAGGCCTGTGCCATCACTGCCCAGCTATGCTTTCTTTTTAAAACCTATTCATTTAGTTTCTGTGCAGGAGTGCTTTGCACGTCGGGCGTGCCTGGTATACCTGAAAGCATGAAGAGGTTGTGGGATCCCCTGGAACTGGAGTTTACAAGTCACCTGATTTGGGTGCAGAAGCCAGGTCTTCAGCAAGGGCAGTGAGTGCTCTTCAGCCATGAGCTATCACTGCAGCGGCTCCCTGGCTACTAGCCGTTCCAACCCCTGCTGTATTTTCCTTCAGCGTACTTTTCATTTTTGGGCACACTATTATAAATATTTTCATGGCTAATTTCACAAGACTTGAATGTAACCTCCGAGAGCAGGGACTTTCACCGGTTCATGTTACCCACCCCCGGTGCGCAGACTAATTTCTACCAATTGCAGGCTTTCAATAAGTATTTGTTCAACTAATAAATGGCATGCTATATTACAACGCCTGTTGATAAATCTGTTCCCTCCACGGATTAGGCACTTTCTGCGGTCCTTGACAGAATTCACTGGAATCCCCAGCACCTGACATGAGTACTCGAACACATGGTTAAAGCACTGATTTTTAAATGATTGAACCAACAAGAGAGCCCTGTGTGTGAAACACCTGCACGAAGTCCCTACGCCTTTCAAAGTACGACCCAGAGTATGAGACCTATCCCAAAGAAGAGCTGAAGTTTCAATACCTATTCCCACGCCCTCACACGCACTCTCTGTGGCCCCTACAATAACCAAGGCAGACAATGAGTAACGGTCTGCATTTGAACACTGTGATGACAAGTCCCGAAGGAGGCGGCAGTTGTGACCTGGTTTAAGATCAAAGAAAGCGGCTCGACTCCAAACAGAAACACTGTCCTAGAACAGACGGCTGACGTGGGGGAAGGCAGGGCCCCCAGGAGTCCTAACCCTTCTTTGACAGCTAACGAATCGAGCCGCACGACCGACGCTAAGCGCCAACTTCATCAGCCTTCGCATCCCCGGGTGGCATCCTCCGGGCCGGGTCCCCCGGAGCGCACGTGCGCCGAGGTCCCCGCCGCCTCCGCGCCCCGCTCACCTGGCCGGGTCCCGTGGGAACCTGAAGAAGGCCAGGTCGGACTGCGTGCTCTTCCGTGTGCAGTTGGGGGCAGCGCAGAAGTTCGGCATGGTCGCCCGGCCGCCGGCCGGTCCAGCCCTCCCCTCCCCGCCTCGTCAGGGCAGCGCGGCCGCCCCGCGGGGCCGGGGAGGGGAGCTGGGCCGGCCGGCCGGCTCCGCAAGGCCGCGCGCGGAGGAGGGGCTGGCGTGCGAAGCCGCGAGGGGCAGGAGGGGCGCGCGGGCCGAGGCTGGGCTGGGGCCGCGGCTCCACACTGCTGTGTGCGGCCGGGAGGATTTACCGCCGCCGCCGCCGCTGCTGCACCTCCAGCCCGCCCGGGACGCTGCCGCCTCCTTCCCACAATGCACCCCGGCGCTCGAGGGTGCCCTCTCTTCCCTCAGCCCTCCTCCTCCTCCTCCGCCCTCTTCGCCGGCGACCTTTCCCGCGGGCGGGCATGCGCACCCGAGAGCGCCAGACCGGGTGTGGTGTGAAGGTGGCGGAGCCCGGCGCAGCTGTCTCTGTGCGCACGCGCATGAACCAATCCGAGCCAGGAAGGAATTGCGCATGCGGCCTAACCTCCCGGGACGCCTGGGCAGAACCCGGGGCTACTCCGGTAGGCTTGTTGTGTGCGGGTTTCTGCAGGTCTGGGGCGAGCTCGAACGTTACATCACGGCCGAGTTTCCCTGCTTGCTTAAGTTGCCACTGTTTATGCGTCCCTTGCATGAGTCGCCATAGACGCTTAAGGTCCATAGATTCAGGACGATGTTGCTGACTGCTTTGCAAACCACACGCAAGGATTGGACGCAAACATAGGTTGTAGAGGGTTTAATTTATCCCAGTTTTCCCTCTCGGTTACTCTGTGACCCAGTTAGTGCGAGATTGCCCAGCCCGACACCTCGACTAGATGCTCGAGTTTTTGATTGGCACAAAAGGTTTAAAGAAGGGCGGGAAGATGTCCGAGATGATGCACGAAGTGGTCCTCCAGTCACCAACAGGACAGATGAGAAAATACCCAGAAGGCCAAAGATTTGGTTTGTTCGAATGATGGCTGAAGAATTAAATTTAGATAAACAGTTAAGGCTCATTCTGAAAGAAAACCTGAACATGAGAAAAATGTCTGCCAGAGTTATAGCGAGTATTTTGAAGGATGAGCCTGAAGAGCAATTTGAATTCCCACCTGATCATTCAAAGGAATTTAGGAAAGCTAGCCTACGTGTGGTAGAAAAGAGAAGCGGAGTCATCTGCAGCAGAAAGCTAGTGGCCAGTGTCCAAATCCCAGAAGCCACTCCCCTGCCAGCCAGCTTCTACCGGGGTGGGGGTGGAGGGGTGGAATCAACCTCAGTAAGCATTCCTACCAGGGTTGCTCGGAGTTGGTCCACATCCTGATGAAGTGAGCCTGAGGTAGCCAGAACCTGGCCAGGAAGCTGTCTTCATCTGCTTTTCATCTGTTTCCCGTCTTACACTCGTTCTTAATGCTTGGCAGCCTCCACTTACTCGACAGAACTGTGGGGTCCTCTTCCTCGCTGTTCTCCACCGTTTTGGAGGGCTTGTGACTGTTGGCTTCTGATTCTAGGCTGTTCTTGATTTCTTTGGCTCTCTTCAGTGTCTGCACCTGTGCTTGTGCTGCCCTGCACATCATGCTGTCCCAGGGGATCGTGCCAGTGAGAAGAGGGGATAGGAGTCTGTTTCTGTGCCCAGGGAGTCATACTCTTTGAGAGGACCCCAGAAGAAGCCCTACGGTTTCAGCCTGCTTCACAGTCAGGGCCAGAGAGGTGTGGTACAGAAGGCAGTGGCGTGATCTAGCCCACATGACTCAGCGTTGCACCCATATAGTCCCGCTATAGTCATCACCCACCCACTCCTCCCCCAAGGCGAGCTAAGTATGTTTCATTCTCCTGTTTTTTGGTTCTTTTGGGTGTTCCTTCTGCCACAGAGAAGGATTTGGCCCTTAAAACATTTTAGCCATAAGACCAGGGCCAAGACCATGATGTCAGATGAAGAGACCAGGTGATTGCTCAGGCCCTACATTAAGAGAGTCAGGCACAGTGTCAATTCACGTACCTGAGGCCCCAGTGGTGTCACGTGTGTGTTGAGCATCAACAGTTTGAAGCTCTGAAGTGAGATCGTTGCGGGTGGGCGGGGTTCATGGAGGAATGGATCTTTTTTAACTGTGTCCATGAAGGGTAAGACGAAGGCCTGTGAGATTAGAGGAATTCCTAGGAGGTGGCGCAGCATGAGGCTTGGAACCAGGGTAAATAGAAAATGGTGAGAGTTTCCACTAAAATAGCAAAGTCTAGGGGGCAAAGGATGGTGTTACAGACGACTAATTTGAAATATTTGGCTTCCTTTCCTCTGCCCTTAATTTAGTTTATAAATTGCTACCCTTGTGTCGTCAGATAGGGTTTGTTTGTTTGTTCTTGGTTTTTTGAGATAGTTGCTCTGTAGCCTTGGCTGTCCTGGACTCACCTTGTTAGACCTGGCTGGCCTCAAACTTACAAAGATCCGGCTGCCTCTGTCTCCCTGAGTGTTGAGATTACAGGTGTGCACTACTGAGCCTGGCTTGCAGATAGGTTTATAATAACTCAACTTGTTTAAGTAGCTAGTTTTTCATTGGGCTTCCCAAAAGCAGGCTCTACAAGTTGAAACAATCTCTTCATACCTCCCTGCCAGAGTACATGAAATGAAACTTGTCTAGAGTGGCTTGCAAATACTCAGTACAGATCGGAAGCCTCTCAGAGTGCCTGAGAGGGAGCAGAGGACAGGAAAGCAACAGCATCTCATCACTGGCCAGTGTCTGCCCTACCCAAAGGTTCTGACATTCAGTGTTTCCCTTTACTTGGTAAAGAGGAGTTGCTGCCAGTGTTGAGCAGTCTTTACTGTCTTGCTGGCTTTCAGAATGTTTCGAGGCTGGGCGTGGTAGCACTTGGGAGACAGAGGCAGGCAGATATTTTTTCTTTCTTCTGAGACAGGGTTTCTCTGTGTAGCCTTGGCTATCCTGGACTCACTCTGTAGACTAGGCTGGCCTCGAACTCACAGCAATCCGCCTGCCTCTGCCTCCCGAGTGCTGGGCTTAAAGGCGTGCGCCACCACACCCGGCTAGATCTTTAAGTTAAATAACCTTCTGTTTTGAAGTTCCTTGAAAGCTGGATCTTGTTCAAAAATGTTATCTAGCAAAACTCTTAAAAGGGAACTGGAGAGCTGGCCCAGTGCTGGAAGAGCACTGGCTGCTCTTCCAGAGGACCCAGATTCAATTTTCAGCACCCACGTGGCAGCTCACAACTATCTGTAAGTCCAGTTCCAGAGGAGTCTACCATCCTCACACAGGTAAACATGCAGGCAAACACCAATGCACATGAAATAAAAGTGAATACATTGAAGACATACATAAATAAATATAAAACCAACCCCCTTAAAACAAGTAGCAGCTTACAGACTTCCACCTACTTAGTAGTTCCAAGACAGCCCACTTCCAGAGCCTTGAACTCCTATGAGGTGAAGTCTTGGTTCCTCCATAAGTGCTTGCCACCTTTGCTCTGGCCTTTCTCATCATCGTGGCAGAACTGTGTGTTCTCCGGACCAGGCCAGGATCCCGCCACTTTCAGGTCTTATCTCCATCTTATTTTTTTACTTCATTTTGGCTTTTGTGTGGCTGTGGCTGGCTTGGAGATCACAGACATCCCCTTGTCTTGGCCTCCCAAGTGCTGGCATGAAAGGCATGTGCCACCACTCCGGGATCTCCCTTATAACACAGGTCTTGAGAGAGCTTCTTTCTGGGTTTATTTCATCCTGTCAATAGTGCTGGACTGAACCTGGCAATGGTACTCGACTAAGATCCATGTTGAAATACAAGGTGCCAGAAGTAAACTGGCCCCAGTTAGGATTTAGACACAGATTACCCAGAAGCAGGTAAGAGAGTTGTGAATTCTGATTGTTCAGCCTGGTGGGGTGGCGCACGCCTTTAAGCCCAGCACTCAGAGGGCAGAGGCAGGTGGATTTCTGTGAGTTCAAGGCCAGCCTGGTCTACAAAGCAAGTCTAGGACAGCCAGGGCTGTCACACAGAGAAACCCTGTCTCCGAAAACCTTTAAAAAGGAAAAGAAAAGAAAAACAGATGGTTCTAAGTAATTTCCAAAAAAAAGGGGGGGGGGGGACTTGGGACTTAATTTATTAGCCGAAGCCATGCCCCATGTAGTAGTCAGATTAAACTACCATTTCAGCCCATGACTGCTTTTCAAGGCTTTCCCAGAAACACTCAGCAGGGGCTGGACACCTCCAGTTGAGGAAGTGAAATTTAACTTTAGTCCAGAGCAAAGCACTTTGATATGGCTGTGCAGCACCCCTGAACCTGATGCTAGAGCAAGGGTCCAGGGAGCAGGATAGTTTCTACCTAACAGTGTTCTCTGAGTCCGCATTGTCACTGACCCAAGCTTTGTCCTGGCCTGCACCTTTCTTCGCAGTTGTCTGGGGTTCCTAGTCCTGTAGACATGGATCCAGCCATGACCTCATGTGACAGCATTTTTCCCTTGTCCCTCCAGACACTCCTTCTATTCTCTTCTAGCTTGCTGCTGATTCTCTGATTCCCTGTTGTTTGTTTCCTGATTCTGGGCCACACCCCTGGGTGTGCCTTCATTGGACCTCAGGTTGTGAAGATCCCTGAATTGTTGGTGTGCTTTTCCACTGGCACAACTCTGCTTCCTGCTTTTTTTTTTTTTTTTTTTTTTTTTTTTTTTTTTTTTGAGCCCTTTTTCCTGCTCCTGACTTAAGCTCTTGGACCACTGGGAGTAGAGAGTTCCTCAGCCTTGGCTCCAAATTATCTCCCTGTAGTGAAGAAGAGGGCTAGGGAGGGTTGATAGAGGCGCTAGCAGCCAAGCCCTCCCACCATTAGCAATGTCGGTATAACCAGTATTACCAGTTCCTCAAGGATTGGTTACCTTTGGTCTCCGGAGTCATGAAGCCTTTCGGAATTATAATATCTAAGTCCTGTTCTCCCAGCAGCTGTATTTTACTTGGGTGGGAGATCAGGCCCGGCTGTCAAGTGAGCTGGCCACCTGCATATTTTAGCTATTTCTCACGTTTAATAGTCTATGACTCTTTCATTGACCTCCCTCCATCTTTACCTTCCCTCCTATTCCACTTCGTGTCCAGTGCCCCAGGAGGAGTAGACGCCGCCTGAGAAAGACCATCACATCTCTGGTGTTGTCTACTTTTCTCCATCGCTCAGCGTCTCATCTTGCTTCCTATGCTACCTAAAGTAATGACCAAAAAAGTCACATGTTCAGCCAATCTGTGACTTGGAAGAAACATGAGGATGGTTCTGTAGTCTCCTGAGTTCTGTGAGCCATCGAAATGGTCACTTCAAGGCGAACATGGTAGTGCATACCTGCAGACCCAGCACTAGGGGGCCTGAGGCAGAGGTGTGGGTTCGGATCCATTCTGTGCAGCATAGTAAAGACCCTGTCTCAAAAAGAGGAAGAAAGAAAGAAGGAAATTCTCTCATTTGAGTAGGAAGAGTGTGGACCTACACCCTGTTTTCTAGACTGTTCCTTTCAGATCCATTTCCTGTTCTTGGTCCACCCTTGCTGTGGAGATGCCTGAGAGCATCTGGATGAAAATGACTTGAAGACACTTAATAAAGGAGTAGAGTGCTGTGGGGGAGCTGCCACTGCCCTGCACACAGTACTCAGTCTGCCTGCGGTTTCCAGATATTGTCACCAGCGTGTCTCACTAGGCTTTGGGGACAGCGTCTCAGCAAATCCCAGGTTGCTCAGTTAGCAAGAGGCTCTCCCAGCTCCTGAATTGTGTGCCCACTTACTCTGCACTCTTCAGCCAACGCCCTCCTTAGCCTCCAGGCTTTTGCATCTTATCCCAGGCAGCCATGCATCGGTGGTCTGAGGCCTTGTTCAGTCCTAGTGTTTATGCTGCAGCCTGCATCACACTTCAGCCCATATTAATGTCTACAAGCAAAGCTGATAGGGATCTTCCCGGGATCCACTTGGGCCCAGGGCAGTTGTCAGCAGACTGGGATAGGAAACATGCTATATTTTGTGAGCCTTCCAGTCTCTTAGTGCAAAAGCAGACATAGCTCATATGGAAACAGATGAGCGTGGCTGCGTTCCAGTGAAACTCTATAAATGGCTTTTGGAATTGGAATTTTGTAGTTTTCATAAAATATTTTGATTTCCTCCCCTCTAATCATTTTTAAATGCAAAAATAAAAACTTTAAATGGGGACCAGAGGAAAAGAGTGGTAAACCACATTAGCCTGCAGGCTCTAGTTTGTCTGTCCTCATCTAGTGCACATAAAGTATGTATATAAAAATGACAGGTGATTGATTGTTTTCCATTAATAATAATGTTCATGCCAAGTCAGCCTGGCATCGTCTCACAACTTACTCTCTAGAAAATGTGGCATGTTAGAAAGAGTATGAGACCAGGAAAACAAACCGAGGCTTGGCCACATTCTGATTTGCAAAATGAATTTTAATCTCTATTTCACTAAAAAATGGTATTAAACAAACTACTGTCTACACTATTCCTGTGATTTATCTTAAAACCTACTTGGCAACCCTGAAAATGATGCTGTGTTTCAGTGAGCAGTAAGGAAGAGAACTTTAGCTGTTCCTAAAATGCCTTGACCATGGGCAGCATTAGAATGCGCTTATGTGGTCACCTATTAAAATATGCACTGTAGAGGTGACACGTTTCAACAAAGTATATTTTTTGCATGCTTACTAGAACAACAACGGCAGCTATGCATAAGTATGTGGGACCAGCGCTACCGTACTTTTACATGAGTCTGTTTTGATTTCTGCTAAGCAGGTCTTAACTGTGTTGTCTTCATTGCAACTGCTTTTCCATCGCTGTGGTGGAGTTTGAGGACCGAGCAGACCTTTACAAGACTGCTTGATCAGACAGTCAGTGTTTCCCAGGAACCAGAAGGGACCAAACCCAATGGCAGCCATCTGACAGAAGAGTCTGTGTTAATTCACTCAACAGATGTGCACCAAGTAGTGCATGTGCCAGGTACTGCCCCGCACGCTGGAATACGGACAAAAACCGATCCAAGCCTTGGATTTGGCCATGTGAAATCTGATTGTGTTAGTGTTGAAATCTCTTGTCACGTGTGTTCATACTGACTGTCAACTGCATCCCTGGCAATAGGGACGACCCTTGCCTTAGGCCTCTGTGCCAGAAGTCACTATGCCTTTCCAACTGCATTAATAACTGAAGGACTGTATGTTCCACTTAAATTTTATTATCTTTTACACAGATCCATATTGGTAGAAAAAACATGCTGGCAATGTTGGAAGTGTAAATTGGCAACAGCTTTCTGAAAGGCAATTTGGCAGTATCTGTGGGGAGCTTTAGAAATGTTTGTATCCCCTGATCCTCTAAGTCCACTTCTGGGAATCTGTCCTAAGGAAACAGTCTAAATTATGGGCAAAATTTATGTTAATAATCTGAAAGCCTCACAGTAGAAGCTGGTTAAATACATTACAGTCTGACTATTGTAGGCTAGTATGCCGTCATGCTAATGAAGAGTGTTTAATGGCATAGCGGAAAGGCATGTGATGTTTAAAGAGATAAAAATTATATGAATGCACCCAAAAATGTTTTTAAGTGACTAGAAAGGATTTGTTAACTTTTGAGTCGTTGAAGTTTAATTTGGGGGTGGTTTATATGCTTCTAAAAGATATTTTTCTAAAATCAGTGCAACAATTAAAAAAAAAAAAAAAAGCATCCAGACTTGGCAGTGGAGAGATTCAGGCTCCATTGCTAGCTTGATCCATGGACTGGCTTGGTCACATGGTAGCATGTTGGCAGCCAGAGTGGGACAGAAAGAAAAAGGATCCCCAACTGCACCCCTGTAGGAGTGTGACTGGGACCCCTGCAAAAAGCCAAAGCAGTTACAAAGACACAAATGGCACACTTCTAGTATGTGACCCCAGGTAGGAAACAGGCTTTTCGGAAAGCCCTTGAGCCTCCCATAGGATGTCTTTAGTGCTAGGAATAGCTTTTACTGTGCTAACCGGTCTACTGCCACCCATAGTGGGACATGCAAGCAACATGGCTGTGGGCTATGATACTTGTTCTATATTGAGAAAACTACATAAACTACATAAAACATTTAAGGTTGTAACTTAAAGAACTCTCGAGGTTCAAGACATGTTACTAAATTGCTGTCTGTAATTCCTGTACATAATTGTGTTGTGTTGTTTTTTAAAAGATTTATTTTATTTTTTGGCTGTTCGAGACAGAGTTTCTCTGAGCAGCCCTGGCTGTCCAGGACTTGCTTTTGTAGACCAGCCTGGCCTTAAACTCACAGAGATCTGCCTGCCTCTGCTTCCCAAGTGCTGGGATTTAAAGGCGTGCACCACCACACCTGGCTTTAAGGTTTATTTTTCATTATTTGGGAGTGAGTGGATAAGTGCTTATGAGCATGGCTGCGTGTGACAGGCAGGGTGGGGGCTGAAAGGGAGGTCAGACCCCTCTGGAAGTGCCTGTAGTGGGTGCTGGAAACCAAACTCAAGTTCTGTGCACGAGAAGCAAGCGCTCTTGCCCAGTGAGCCATCTCTTCAGCCCCTATGCTGTAGAATTTTAAGTGGCAGGGTAGCTGATGTCTCCCCACGGGTGAAATTAAAATGTGCACATGCCATTATTGCTTTCGTAAAATATGAGGATGCTTGGTGTGTCATCTTAGTAAAACTCCAAGCCTTTAAATGAGAACAGGAAGTGAAAGGCTAGGGTTTAGCGTGGTGGTGGCAATAGAGTCTAGGAAGTCAGTGAGTTCCTCACTACCTGTGTTAATCCCTCTGTGTGGATGTAAGAGCGGGGCCCAGGCTTTGATTCTGGCTCCTCAGCTAGCCCTGTGACTGACTGGCGGTTTATCTGCACCCTGAGCGCAGTAACTCGTCTGTAAGAGGGGGAAAATACCGCATACCTTATGGCATTGTCCATTTCTCTCATTCAACAAACACTCAGTGCTTATATGCACTTGACACTGTTCTAGGCAGCACATATGGTAATACACAAGACAAAAAATAGAATCTGTGTGGATATACATTTAAGTGAGGGAAATTAGTCAAAAACAGCATCTTTGTGGTTATTAGCTGTGGCTCTTACACTGAGTAATATGAGGTGCAAGGCAGAAGCCCTGGCATGTGGCTCAGCGCTCCACTGTCTCACCGACAGCTCCTAGGTACTCTACACAATGGTAGAGAGCAGGAAAAAGTGGGACCCGCTCATTTCCGCCTTGTCTCCGGCTAGTTAATACCTAAGCCAGTTTTTGCTCAAGACAAACAAATTCTTTCCCGTCCTGTGATTCTTCCAGTGTTCTTCCAGAGTGACAGATTAATCCGGGTGGGACTCAAGTCTTTAAAAGCGACCTTTTCTGGAGCTAGTCGTTAGGAGTCCTTTGCCAGATGGCAGGTGCTAGGCCCGGAATGCAGTGTTGTCCTCTAATCACCTTACTGTTTGTTGTTCTTCAGGAAAACTGTACTCTTAGGTCCACAGCAGGCATGGGAGGAGCACACAGTGCTGGCAGTGTAGAAGAGTTGGCAAGGGCACTGACAAAAAGTCAGGAGAAAGAGGCATTAATGTGTGCTTTGTTTGTGGTGTTGCTTGTTGAAAATTTAGAAAGTTGAGCCAGAAGTTTGCCCCCGGCCCTGGAGCCCTCACAGCCCTGTCACTGCCTCAGTCTCCTCCCTCTGAATCATCTAGCAAAGAGCCATTCGCGGAATCTCCTTGGCCCTGGCCTATAGACACAGATGCCATAGTCCTCGTGCTTAGCTCCTGCCGACCTTTGTGGGATGGAGGGAAAGTACCAACTGTGGAAAGATGGACCCACTGTGGGCTCTTGCCTTAGAAAGCTAATCTTTCCCGAAATACAATTAGAAGAACCCAACTGTTCTAAAGAAAACAAAAAGCTGGAACTGTCACATTTAAAGTAATTGTATAAATAAAATGGATATGAAGAGGCAAAATACACAGTGAAATGATAACTGTTCATGCCATGTTCTTCTTGAGTAGAAGGGCTCCAAGCACTGGCCACAAGGAACTGGTTTGAAATGCTACCTCCTGTAAGAAACTGGACATTGGCCTTGCTTTACGAACCTAGTAAGTGGGCCTGATGAGATGGCTCATTGGGTAAATGGGTCTGCTGCCAAGCCTGATGACCTGGGTTCAATCCCCGGGACTTCCATGATGGAAGCAAAGAACCAACTCCCATGACTTGTCCTCTGACCTCTATAGGTGGGCCATGCCATAAACATCACACAGACACACACACACACGCACCTGCACACACGCATACCCACCTGCACACACACACAGAATAAATAAAAATGTAATAAACAAAATTTTAAAACCTCATAAGTCACAAATCTGAATTAGAGCCCAGATTAGATCAGGAATAGGCCCAGGGAGGTTAGACAGCATCTTGAATCACACGTCTACTTCATGGCAGAGCTGGGATAACAACAAAGACCTGAGCTTATCCCACTCAAGCCAGTGAGGTGGGTTTTTTCCCTATTATACCCTTGGTAAGAATTTCTTTTACTAAAATGTTTGTTCTTAAGGTATCTTGCATTTGACAAATGTCTAATAAGAGTGATTTAAAGATAGTTTTTAAGGAATATGGTCATGGCACAGAACATGGTACAGAGGTTTCCCACGATCCTCCGGGTGTCCAGGTCCCCAGTCCTGTCACAGATGGGTGTTTATGAGTACGGGCTGGCATTCTGTCATTCGCCTTTTCCAGACGTTCTTCCCAAGTTGTGTGTTGCATTTCCATGTTTTTAGTATTTCTCATGGATATGTCCATGAGAAATTTAAAACCTGGGCATATAAATCTTGATTAAAGCGCCCAGCTCTCTCCTCAGTACTGGCTTGTATTTCCATGTTTGTATTTATGACAAGGTATATGAAGTCCTGAATACTGTCGCATAATTGGGCTTATATCCCCCAAACTCCCAACATTGCGTTTCTTCAGGTTCTAAAAATTCTGAACACTTCACTGACAAACCCCACTATAACGTGCCACAATGTTTCCATAGTAACACGTTTCAAACAGAAAAACAGGAAGCCCCAGGAAGAGAGATGGTTTCAAGGAAAGGGAGGGAGGACTAAGGAAAGGAAGGATGAAATCATTAGAACACATGAGGAGGGCTGGCATAGTGCGGGGAGTGAGTTCTCCAGCCTGGTTAGAAGGCTCCTGCTTACCGCAGGGAGTTGGGTGGGGGATGGGGGTTAGGGGGTGGGCCCTGCGTGGTGCAGACTTCTCACTGAACCTGGAAGTCACTGATTGGTTCCTGGAGATTGACATTTGACTATCTTGGAACTCATTATGCAGATTAGGCTGGCCTCGAACTCACAGAGGTCTGCCTACATTTACCCCTATGAGTGCTGGCATTAAAGGTGCTCAGCTTACCTACTATTTACATTTACAGTGTGTGTGTGTGTGTGTGTGTGTGTGTACATTCCACAGTGCACATGTGAAGGTCAGAAGACAGCTTGGGGAAGTACGGTGGCTTCTCTTCCTTCACCATGTGATTCCTGGGGCCTGAGTACGTCGGGTTTGACAACGAGCATCTCTGCCCACGGAGCCATCTAGCTGACCCTATATACACTTTTTTTTTTACTGTAACTGTAAGTATTATTTTTATAATTATAACTTTATGCATAGTGAACACTAAAATTACTTTTTAGCAAAGAAAAAAAATACACATTTTATGACAGGAAAGTGATCTGCCCCCAAGCAGCCGATGACTTCATGGGAGGCATGAGATACATATAGAAATAAGTTTCTTACAAGACAATAAGGACGATAATGGAAATCTTACCAAGTGTGGGTGGAAATATCAATTGCCTGGGAGAGCTGTCCTTTGCTTTAAAAAAAAAAAAAAAGGTGACATTTGTACAGGGTCATAAAGACGGATAGAGTTCTCTAGGGCTTTGTAAATTGTTAAGCACTGCATAAATGTAACTTAGTCTTTGGCCTTTATTATTACTGTCAAGACTTACCTCATATAAAGATCTCTTTCTTGTCTCTTTCCCATGCTCCCCAAAGCCCAGGATTCCTGGGCCAGGAAACGGCCGAGTTAAGCAGTCACACATCAGTGCTACAGCAAGTGAACTGAGGTGCATCCAGAAGATACAGATTCAGGACCTAAGGACATAAAGTCTCAGGCGCCAAGCCAGGAAGGTCTGAGTGGGACGCAGTCACCCTACCCACGCCCCATTGCCATGCTTTGCAAAGGCCTTTACTTGGGCCTCCACCCAGACTAATCCGGACAGCTATACCTGGGGGACAGTAAAATCTAAGAGCAAGTATCACACAACAGTCCATGATTTACCCTGGAAGGAAATGACACCGTAAATGTCTTAGGTCCTCCAGACAGGGCGGAGTAGAGAGCAGGGTATGAGCCAGGGGACAGGATGGGTGGGTGACAACAAATGATTTGTTCTAGATTACTGTTTTCTGATTTAATCCTCCTGGTCCCCTCCCTAGGTTCCCTATCACATTGTCACATTTCTCTGCCTTCAGGGTGGGGATTAGAGATCTAATACCTCTTTCTTCAATTTCTCTATGGGAAAAATGATCAAAGCTTACTCTATGCCAGAGATAGGACTTGTATTAGTCCCCTGGTTACAATGTGTCGTCCTGTGGCTGTTCTTATTCAGTGACACCCTTACTATAACTGGACATTCACACTATGTTCTAGATGTAAAAATGGAGGAAAAGACAGCCAAGACCTCATGCTTGCATAGACTGGGTGTTATATTTTATTTAGTATTTTGTTTTGTTTCAAGACAGGATTTCTCCATGTAGCCCTGGTTATCCTGGAACTCACTGTAGACCAGGCTGGCGTTGGACTCAGAGATGCGCCTGGCTCTGCTTCCCCAGTGCTGAGATGAAAGGTGTGAGCTGTGCCTGGCTTTATTTGGTTTTTGAGATAGACAGACTTTCATATTTCCCAAGATGGCCTCTTATTTTCTGAATAGCTGAGGCTGATCTTTAACTCTTTTTCAATTTTTTAACAATTTATTTATGTATATACTTGCCTGCATGTATGTATATGCATCATGCTTGCCTGGTACCCACAGAAGCCAGGAGAAGGCATGAGGTTCCCTAGAGCTGGAGTTATAAATGCTTGTGAGTGGCCATCTAGGTTCTGGGAACCAACCCCAGATCCTCCATAACAACAGCACTTGCTCTTAACTGCTGTGCCATCTCTTTAGCCCCCTGAACTACTGATCTCTTGATACTCCTGCCTCTGCCTCTCACGTTCTGAAATGACCAACATAGTCCACTAAGCCTAGATGGATCAATCTTTTTTGTTATGGGAAATACAGAGTTTAAAAAAAAAAACCTATTAGCTCATAAATACCAAGAAGGAGACAGTATTCTACCATTTTTTCCTTCTGTGTTAGGGACCTTAGGGCATGCTGGCAGTTGAGCCCCTAGTCTCATCTTTTACTTATTTATTTATTTATTTATTTATTTATTTATTTTTTGAGACAGGGTTTCTCTATGTTATCTCGGCCATCCTGGACTCACTTTGTAAACTAGGCTGGCCTCAAACTCTCAGCGAGCCACCTGCCTCTGCTTCCGGAGTGCTGGCATTTAAAGGCGTGCGCCACCATGCCCGGCCATCTTTTAAAGGTGTACACTTCTAAACACCATACACTAAGGGCTACGTTTCTAGCACAGGAGCCTTTGGGAACCCAACACATCCAGCCACACCGAAGGGTGCCATGCTGTCATGCATGGGGTGCCTTTCTTTCTTTGAAATTACACTATTCTCATCTCTCAGGCTTGCCTCAAACATCACCTCTTCAGGAAAGCCTATCCTGCTTTCCCGGGTGAATGACCAGTCTTTCCCTCCCTTTTAACCCTGAGTGGGCTAGTGTCAGTAGACCTGTAATAAATTGCAACTGTCTTTACTGCTTGGCTGATCGAGACAGTCTCAGTGGTAGCCTAGGCTGGTCTCAAACCTGTCTGATGTCGGCCTTGAACTTGACTCTTCTTGTCTTGGTGTTGGGGTTATAGGCACCACCATCATGCTCAGCTTGATAGATCACTACTACTTTCCAGTAGGCAGTGGTCTCATCCAAGAGTGGTCTGAGCTTCCCATATAAATATTCAGTGTCCAGAACAGAGGCTAGCAAGGGGCCTCTGACCAGTACACATTTGTTTCAGGAACATGTGATTCCTTACATAGCACTCTTATCAGAGCTTACTGGTGGTATTGTTTTTTGATTATTTTATCTAAGTGCATGAGTGTTTTGCCTCATGCATATATGTGAACCACATGTGTGCCTGGTACTCACAGAGGTCAGAAGAGAGCACCAGACCTCCTCAAACTGGGGTTATAGGTCACTGTAAGCCATCATGTGGGTTCTGGGAATTGAACCCAGGTCTTTTGCAGAATAGCAAGTGCTCTTAACTCCTGGGCCATCTCTCCAGCTCCCTGGTGGTGCTTATGAAGTTTTGGCCTGATCAGTGCTCAGTCCTGCGCTGTGTACTTTCCAGCCTGCTAGCTCTCAGAAGCTTTATGACTGCCATTGTACAGGGTTACATACTATCCTCAGAACTCAGACCAAGGAAGGTCAGAAATACGAATAAGAGCTGAGGTGTTTTTAAAATTTTTTTTGCTTTTATTTATTTTTCTTTTATGTGTATGGATTATGGATGTATGCCCGCATGTGTATCTGCACCACATGTGTGATGTGCCTGGAGAAGGAACCGGATCCCCTAGAACTGGAGTTACAGATGGTTGTGAGCTACCATGTAGGTTCTCAGACTCAAACCCAAGGTTCTGGAAAAGCAGCAGTGCTTTTAACTGCTATGCCATCTCTCGAGCCCTCTGAGGTTTCTTTTTTTTAAACAAGTAAAAAAATTTAAGATGTGTTATTTTCTTTTTAGTTATGTAAATGTACATCTGTCTGTCCGTGTGTCGTGCATGCATATGTGCAGGTGCCCAGGGAGGCCAGAAGACTGCCCCAGATCCCCTGGAACTGGAGCTACAGGTGGTCATAAGCTTCCCGGTGTGGGTTCTGGGAACAGAACTCAGGCCATCTGCAAGGACAGCAATGCAGCAAGCAGAGGCAGAGGCAGGCAGATCACCGTGAGTTTGAGGCCAGCCTGGTCTACAAAGTGAGTCCAGGCTAGCCAAGATAACACAACAAAACCCTGTCTTGAAAAACTGAAAAAAAAGAAAACAAAACAAAACAGTGAGTGCTCTTAACTGATGAACCATCTTTCCTGCCTCTGGAAGCTGAGATTTGAACCCAGATCCTCCTGGTACCATATCCCAGTGCTTCAACTTCTCTGTGATGGGATGCTGCTAGGCACACATCAGTTCGTTTTGTGGAGACCCACCCTCTTTTCTCCTAGACAACCAGTCCCAAGGGAAGACTATATTGTACTCCGTACTGTAATCCATGTGATACCAGAGCAGTGCTTGCTAGTTAGTGCACACTCAAAGTATGTGATAGTTAGTTAGTTAGCTAGTTAGTTAGCTAGCTAGCTAGTTAGTTTGAGGCAAGGTCTCACTATGTAGCCATGACTGGTTTGGAACTAACTTTGTAGACCAGGCTGGCCTTAAATTCACAGAGAGCTGCATGCTGCTTCTTAGGTGCTGAGATTAAAGTCATGTACCACAATACCAGGATGCAGGTGAGGTTTCTGTGAGGTGGAGGCCAGTCTGGTCTACATAGTAAATTCCAGTACAGCCAGGGATACACTGTGGGACCTTGTCTCAAAAAATAACAACAAAATATTTTTTTAAAAAAAGACAGCATCACTTTAGGTGCTGAAATTAAAAGCATGTACCACCATGTTTATCTTACTTAAATCTCCAAGGAATAGAAAAGAATGGATAATCCTGCCATCATGGGATGGTGATGGGCTGGAGGCAGGGAGCTTTTGAGGGTGGGCGCCTCCCAGTTACCTCCAGGTGTCTTTAAGAAGGTTGAGGAAACCTGAGGATGCTCTCAGTGCTAAAGCACTTTAGAACTGGTACCTTTTGCTCAACTGTACGTCTCAATAGACAGGCACACAGGCAGGTCGGGCCGAGGGAAACATGCCTAGTTTCCAGTGAGTTGGGAAAATGAGGTTAGGTTTTGATTCGGATAATTATTTGTGTTTTCTAGGTCTGCATGGTCCATAAATGTTCAACGAGCAGTGATTCTGTCCCTCATCTTTCATTGCTTTATGGGACTTCAGGGAACGAAAGCATAACATCCTGCTTTCCCATAAGTTCCCTGGCTGCTACCCTGGCACCGATTAAAGACATGTCTATGTGATTAATCAAAAACCAATGTGGAAGCACTCTGGCGCTGCTCCTGTGATGTACAGTAGTTCCTCAGCTGCAGTGGTGGAGCCAGCACACAGGGGCTTTTGATGAACTGGCTATGCCTGCCTCAAGTGTTAACTATGTCATCTGACATGACTAATGAGGCTCCAGATTTGATCTGTACGGAGCGGCCCTGCTGTCTAGAGGAGGCTCCCGGTCCACAGCTAGCCTGGGAAGAGGCTGCAGCATTTGACTACACTCTCCATCATGTCAGCTGCAGTCTGGGGGGCCTCTAGTGTTGGAGCTGGGAGTTGTCCACCAGGAGGGGGAGAGGAATTATGTGCTAGGCCCTGGTGTGAACGTGACCCATTTCAACTTCTAGCTCAGCCTCCATTTATAGAAATGAAAACCAAGACTCAGTGAAAGGCCTGAGCTCTGGGCATGGAAGTAGAGGAGTGGACATACATAAACATGTATGATGTTAATGACTGGGGCCCAGGGCAAACACACCACATAGTGGGTTTGAGTGTGGCCTGCCTTATCAAGGGGTAGAGTAGGCAGAGTCCCTGTCATCTCTAGTTCCAGAGGAAGGGGTGTGAGGTCAACAGAGCTGGGTTTGAATAGCAGATTGCTTCATTTTTCTGAGCATTTCCTCAGCTGGAAGAGCTACTGCCCACCCGGCTACTTCTGAGAGCTCCGTGAGACATGGCAGAGTTAATGGGTGTGAGGGAGTACCAATCCGCATGTGTTAGTTACTACTCCATTACTGGGCGTCTCAGGAGCACTGGCTGCATGCCGGCACACAGAGCCACAGATACCTTTCTTTCTCTTCCTTGTCCTGCATCTTCCAGAATGCACAGGAAAGCGAGGGGCAGAACACCAACTGGTCACTTGCCTAAATTCTCAACAATTTTCTCAGAAAGTCCATGACACACAGAAAAAGATATAAATGCCTCAGGAAAAATACAAACCAAGGGCTTTGGGGAAAGGGGAGGGAGTGATTCGTTCCGCAAAAGGAGACTGGAGACTGGAGCATGAACTATGTGGTTCAGGGGCAAGGGATGGAACCCTGTCCACAGTGCTCACCTGGCACTTAGGAAGCCTACTTTCTACCCAAAGTCCCACATAATCTGGGTATGGTGGCGTACACCTGTAGCCCTGCTACTCTTGGGTGGAAGCAGGAAAATTGGGAGTTCAAGGCCACCCTGTGCTACACAAGACCCTGCCTCAGAAAGAAAGAAAGCTAAAGGACGTGGCATCAGAGTACAGGGAGAGGTCGGCTGAGTCAGGGGCCACAAGAAAGAGCAGGTTGGGGGAAAGGTGTGTGGATGGATAGCATCTGTAAAGTGTTGGCAGGCAAGGACAGAATAAAAATCAAGAAACTCACAACACCCACCTAAACTTCCGGTGGTTGGTGCCGTTTCAGTATCTGCTGAGGTCACCCTGGCCTCTGCCCATCAGTTAGAACCTCACACAGGCCCTTCCTTGAAGAGCCAGCAACAAATGCCCAGACCAGGGAAAAGCAATCACCATCAGATGCAGAAACTCCTAGGGAGGCAACTCCAGATGTGCCACTAGCGAGCCACCCTAGGGACTCATACCTTCCCATGTTCCCCACCCGTACTCATGAAGTGTTCTTACTGTATACACAGCACTGTGAAAAGAAAGTCACACGATAAGGCGGCCACTCGTGTGCTGTGTGTCTGCACTCCTCTTTTCCCTCCGTCGGTTGTGGCCCTCACAGCTACACACGGTGCTCTTGCTGCTCAGCATTATATCTATCAACATGGCTTTTCCTAGTTTACTACCCACTGCTAACCACTCAGGCTCAGTCCCCTGAGACTGAACTATGATACTGGCATTACACCAAGTATGGTGGACCTTTTTTTTTTTAAATAATCCTGCCACTTGTGAAGCTGAGGCAGGAGGATGGCTAGGTTGAGGCCAGCCTGGGCTACATAGTGGGGCACTGTGCCAAGAAAATAAAATGTGAGGCTATGATCCTAGAAGAGGGTTGTACTCCCATGGTCATCGTGTTCAACCTCAGCTCAGCTCCTAAGGGAGCAAGTTGGCCGCAGACTGAAAAGAACTGGTTTCTCTCTTGACATTGTTCTCAGGCATTTTGGTAACAGCCATGGAAAGTTCACTGACATGGGCCATCTTTACTGATGGCAGCATCATGTCACAGAGGCAAAGCGCTGCTCTACCTTCACACTAACCTCAGTTGGGATCTCAGCGCCTCTCCTCTGAAGCTGCCTGTTTCTAGGCAGATCATGCCATCTCTTTGAGCCGCTGGCCCTTATTTGTAAAATGAGGATGGTATTAGTGCCACCATTGTGGGATTTCTGGGACAGCTGTGACATCAGAAGGGAAGTGCTGGGGCTAGAGTGGCGGTTCGGTGGTTAAGAGCAGTCACTGCTCTTAGGAGAGGACCCCAGTTCAGTTCCCTCAGCCCACATCTGGCAGCTTGCAACCACCTCTGACTTCATCTCCAGAGAATCCCATGCCCTCTTCTGGCTTTCATGGGGACTGCACTCACATTCACACATACACATAGATAAAAATAAAAATATAAGTGCCCTCTGGTGCTCCTCACTCACCTGCCCCAGCCAGTGCCCTGCCTGAAGCTTACCCTGGTCATGCTGGCTGCAGGCCTTCTTTACAGCACCACAGCCACAGCCTCCTGAGTTTCCTGCACGCCAGCTCTGCTGTCTTATCAACTTGACTTTATTCTCATGGGGAACAGGAGACAGATGAGTTTTATGCCAGCTGGGCGACACCTAAACAAGCCAGACAGATGCCTGGGATTGAATAAAGAACTGAACCGACTTGTTGGCTATGATCTGGCCCCAAGCCCAAAATCATTGATGACACTTCGCAGGCATTCTGACAACTATGTTGATTTTGCTAGTGATGTTTGCATCCTGGAGTTTGTTATGGACAAATAGGCCCTCATAAGGAGCTCTACTTGCTTGGTACTGGGCCTCCGCACAGTGAGACTGCCCTCAGTGGGCTTCCTGACCATTACTGCAATTGCTATTAGATGGAAGTGATTGCCTGGAAATGCTTTAACAAAATTGCCTTTGAGGAACAAACCATGTAATAGTAACTTGGACTTTAATAAAAGGGAAATTAGTCTGAATGGGGGAAAACTTTCATTGGAAATGCTCAGTAGATGGGAACACCCATTGGTGGGACTAAGGAAGGGGGCCCTGGTTTTTCCTCTCTTGTGTGACTTTAATTTTCTTCTCATCACTAAGTTCAGGAGGTCTCCGGGGTGAGTCTGCTTACATTCTGAATGGCTTTCCAGTCATATTCATTGGTAAATGTGCTGCTTATCAATGAAGTGTTCCCTGATGAAATTTTGTTAATTCTTTTTTCCCCTTTGTTAGCATTTCCAATAATGATGCAGGAAACGCCTTAATGACCTGGCCCAGAAGTTAAGAGGGTTTGTCGTTCTTGTGTAGGGCACTGTGTTCTGTTCCCAGCAGCCATGTTGGGCAGCTCACAACTGCCTGTAACTAGCTCTAGAAGATCTGATATCCTCTTCCAGACTCCACAGGCACATGCACTCACATGCACATACCACTCACATGAACAGAATTTAACATTTTTAAATATTCCTTTTAAAAAGGAAGATCTTAAGCCCAGTCATTGCGAGGGTGTCCAGAACTCTGCCCACAAGGCCAGCCTCTGTTTAGCCGTCAGCCTCTGCCAATCCCGGCCAATCCTCAGCCCCTTGCCATCGGCTCCTGGAGAAGCCCTTATGATAGCATTGCTTGCTGCACCCACCTGTCTTGGAATTCCTGTATAGACACTATCCGGGGCTCTTCCAGGCCCACTAGCCAATAGCCAGCCCATCTCGCCTCTCACATATCAGGCTGTGTCCCTAAGTGTTTGTTCCTGCTCACAGCAGGCTCCAGTGCAAGACCTCATCAGGAGACAGTGGTATCGCAGAGGGCAAATCATTTCAAAGGTTATCCTTGTAATATACAAATGCTGTATAATGACATAACCCAAATGTGATAGGAGAAGATGATATCAGAGAAATCTTTGATTGTACAAAGTCAGTACATAATGTCTGAACTTAAAATCAAGAAATAGTGTTGCCAGGTGTGGTGGCGCACGCCTTTAATCTCAGCACTTGGGAGGCAGAGGCACGGGGATCGCTGTGAGTTCGAGGCCAGTCTAGTCTACAAAGGGAGTCCAGGACAGCCAAGGCTACACAGAGAGACCCTGTCTCAAAAAACAAACAACAACAACAACAACAACAACAATAATAGTGTATGTATCTCTTTTGGAAAATGAAAGTACATGCCAAAAGACAGCTGAAAAAGTTGAAAGTGGTTCACTGTCTCTGAGGAGCAAAGGTTAGCATGGAGAGGGATGGGCAGGAACCTACCATTTATTATTATTATTATTATTATTGTTTTCATTATTTTATAAGTTTTAGAATTTTGACCTTTGGAACACATACATATTACTCTCTTGCATCATTGTCATTGTCATCATATCATCACTTTAGGAGACTGCTGCAGGAATCCTGATGAGAGGAGATGACCAGTAGTAATGCTAATGAGACAGATAATCAGCTGAAAATATTTAGGAGATTGCACTAGTTTTTTTTTTTTTTTTTCTCATGGCTGTGACTAAAAAGCTCTGACAAAGTAGAGGAAACAATGGTTTAGTTTATTTCAGCTTATATGTCTACAGAATGTAGTCCAACCATTGAGGGGAAGGCTTGACAACAGGAGAAGGAGGCAGCTCATCACACTTCACACACAGTCAGGAATGCCTGTGCTCGTTCACTTCAGACCAGACCTCAGTCCATGATATGGTACTACCCACAGTGAAGGTTGCTCTTCACCTTCAATTAACCTAATTGAAATAATCCCTCCCAGACACGCCCACAGACTTGTTTCTATGGCGATTCTAAGTTCCATCCAGTTGACAGCCATGATTCCCACCACAGAGGTTAACTGTTAAACCATACGAAGGCTGGTGTAAAGGATAATGGAAGATGAAGAGAAAGAACCATACAGACTGCAGTGCCGCACACAGCTGGGGTTAGAAATGACTGCTGTTTAGGGATGAGCCCCTCTAGGCACCACACAGCAAGAATGACTAACCCCTTCTTGGGAGAACTGGAAGGAGTTCACAGAGAGACGGTGTTTGGACCGAGTCCTGGAGAAAGTTCAAACGTTCTCAGTTCCACAGAGCTGAGCTCTGAGGTGAGAGGGAATCTGTGGACCGGCTTGGCAGAAAGTGGTAAGAAGTAGAGGCACAGAAGCATGTGAGCATGATGCTGTGGGGTGAGGAGGGCCAGTCACGCCAAGCAGTCTGGGGGCTTGGGGAGGCATGAGAGGAGAGGACAACAGTGGGAAACGAAGCGGAAACAAGAGTTTGTCAGTAGATCCCAAAAGCAGATAGGTAATGCAACCCAACTGCCCTTCTCTCTTGACGTGAAGAAGCCGTGAAGAGGATTCTGGCCCGTCTGGAGGGTCCTATTCCGGGGAATGTTCCTGACTGATATGTTCTTAGAAGAAAAGATCAGCAATGTATATTAATATATACAGTATACAATGATGTCCTGCATTTGTTTGTTTTGAGACAGTGTTATTATGTAGACCTTGCTGGCACAGAACTTGCTATGTAGACCAGGCTGACCTCGAACTCATAGAGAACACCTGCCTCTGTATCTTGAGTGCTGGGTTCTTTAGTTGTGAGTCCTGGAAGTTCTAAGATGTGGCACCAGGGATATGTAGGGAGCTTCGGGTAGCTACTAACTAGCCAGAGCTGTTTCAGCTGTTTAATTCGGTTTGAGTAGCTAGCAGTCCTGTGGACATGGACTGTGTCTACATAAACGCACTTCTAGGTTGAGCTGTGTACAGTTATGATTTCAGTTCCATTCCTGTTCAGATTTTAGTTTTTTTTTCTGGAGGTAATAATGTCTTGTTTTGTTTTGCTTGGTTTCTATGTACCCATCACTAAATCTTTTCCTAGACCCTTTGACAGTACAATGTGCTAACTGAATCTGTCAGGTAGTTTATTATATTCAGTTATATTGCAAGTACTGTGCTGTGCTGGCTCTGGGGATTCATCTAGGAGAAAGACAGACATGGTCCCTACTTTCACTGAGTTTATGGTGTAGTGAGGGGCAAAGTACAAAGTATAGCATCCTCTTGGTATCCGTGAAGGATTGGTTCTAGGATCCTCCCCCCCAGAAGACATACAAACACAAAGATGCTAAGATCACTTAATTAATATGGAATAATATTTACACACAGCTCACACACATCCTCCCACATACTTCAGATCCTATCTTAGGATGCCTACCAGCATGGAAGTGCTGTGTAAACAGCTGTACTGTATTGCTTAGGGACTAATGACAAGAAAACCATGCCTGTACATTTTCAGTGCAGATGCAGCTTTGTTCCCTGTCTATTTTCAGCTCTTGATTGGCTGAATCTGTAGGGGTGGACTTTATAAACTTATAATGTGAGTGAATACAGAGACCATGTCTGCCTTGCTTGTAGCTGAATTCCCAGTGCCAGCCTTGCGTATGACTGGGAATGATAAATTACCCAACAGCTTCAGTAACCATGGTGTTCTGTCAAAGGGCCAACTGTAATTGTAATTAAGTGTTATAATGAGAGAATGTGTGGATCCTCTGGGGACACAGCAGAAACACCTCACCCAGGGAGACAGGAAAGAGTGCATAATTGAAGAGTAGATGGAAACAATTTATTCAGGCAATACAGTTATTAAGTACCACTCTAAACCCTGAGAACACAACACTTAGCAACACAAGACAGCAAGCTGCCTGCTTTTCTGGACTTAGCATTCTAGCAAGAGCAGAAGGAAAATAAGCATAGAAGATGATTTTCAATAGAAACAAAACCAGTAAAATTAACAGTGGTGTGACCGGGAAAGCTGGAATAGGATAGGAAGTGTGCAGTGAGGCTAATTTAGGCATGTTGGCAAGGTCAGGTCATGGAATGTTTTTCTGGGGAGAAGATGCTGAACGTGCTAGCTGAAGTTTGGAAGCAGCTAGCTGCATGAAGAGAAAGGGACCAGGAATACAAGATCCTCAGGTGGTGAAGCACAGTGAGAGGTGAGCAGTTAGGGCTAAGGTAAGTAGCAGTGGCTAGCCCTGCGGAACAGCATCACTGATGCAGCTCCTCTCCCATAGGCCATTTGTCTACTTATTCTAAGATTCATTCCTGATAGCTCGCGAGGTCCCATCCCTTCCAGAGGAGCTGTTGGCAGTTAATTATTGCTGGGGTTTGGGCTGAGGGAATGCCAGCAGGTCTTTTTCTTTAGTGGTATAGCCACTGGTAAGCTGCTTATGTTCATGCAAGTAACCCTAAGTAACATGGACCAGAGAGAGAGAGGGAGGGAGGGAGACATTGGGAAGAAAGGGCTCATTGGAAGTGAGAGGGGATGAGGTATAATAGATGAATATGATAAAAAAATATATGCATGAAGTTATCAAAGAACAAATAAAAATACTCAACACAAAAGAAAAACTCATTCCCACTTTTTTGCCCTCCTCCATATACAAGCAGTATAGAAAACTGGCAAATTAGAATGTTTTTCCACATCCCCTTGCTAGACGGCGGTGCTGGCAGGAGGCTAGAAGGCATATGGACAGAAGAGGCTCTGGTTTTGTTCTGCCTCTTTGGTGGCATCCCTGGAAGCAGCAGCAGCAGCAGAACAGCCCTGGGGTTCCTCCTAGGATATCATGTTCTTAGCAGTGGTGCCCAATGGACCAGTGTAATTGGAAGCTGGATGGCTAGACAGATGGCTGGATGGTTGGCTACATGGTGGCAGCACCTACCCCATTTCACTCTTTTCTAGCCACATTAAGTGTTTTGGGGTCTTTTCCCACACACCTGGCATCTTTGAAAAGAAGTTCCTAGATGAACTAATATATAGCTGCATTACTCAGTCGAATGCTCTGTGGTGGTAGAAATAGCCTGACGGCTGACCAGTACAGTTCATCATAGCCAGGTGTGGACAGCGAGCTCTTGGAACAAGTGGTTAGTATTTTAGATATGAACAGTCATAGTGGTTGCCACAGTAGAATACACAGTCTGCAATGATTTGTTGAGACAGACACTGGGTAGGCAAAGCAGTTGTTTTGCTCTGACCCACAAAGCTAGGACTCTGAGAGAGTGATGACTACACTGCCAGTGTAGACGAGATGCTGTGTTGGGGAGGAGCCTCCACCTTGTGATGATACCAGGGAGCCCCAGGACCCCAAAAGCACAGTAGTCACCAGTGGCGCAGCCTGGTAGAGCAGTTTCATTCCCTGAAAGTCCTAGGGAGCAGTATGGGAGTGCTGAGGAGCCCCAGGCCAAGAGCTCTGAAGCTTTCCTGGCAAGTCATCAATTAGCCTGTTTCCTTCCTCCAGGGGAGTGAACTGTTAGCATAGAAGTCATGACCTACCTAATTCCTTTATGCCTAATTATAGAAATGACTCAAGCATAGCGAATAGTTAAGTCCTACCCATTTGGCACACCTGGCAAGGACATATGACAAATTTGGAGCTCTGTCGAATGGCATTTGTCAACAGTGAATGGTCTATGGCCTGCAACAGGGAAGACCTGCTTAAACTACCACCTATGAGTACCTGGGACAAGATGCCCATTGGAGACAAGCCTTTGGGAGACCAAGTGATGACTGAAAGGGACTTTAAAGATAAGAACTATAATTAAATGGATTTTAAGGTGGATTGACTTCTGACTGTTGAAGGTCTCACCAAAATAAAAGTATAAGCTAAAAGTTCTAAAATCCCACTTTTAGGCATGTTCTGAGAACCAGAGTTTTGTTAGTGGCTCTGAGAACTCTGTGTGTGTGTGTGTGTGTGTGTGTGTGAGTGTGAGAGAGAGAGAGAGAGAGAGAGAGAGAGAGGGAGAGAGAGAGAGAGGGAGAGAGAGACAGACAGAGACAGAGAGAGACAGAGACAGAGAGACAGACACACACAGACACACACACACACATGGGGCGGGGCGGGGGGAGATATGTTGGGGTTGAACCCAGGGCCTTGTGCATAGTAGACAAGCTTTCTACCACTGAGTCACAAGCCTAGACCTAATTAACATTTTGTAATACCTATAAAAATCTTTAGGACTAGTACAATTGAAACTCGATCTAAACTTTGATCCTGCTGGTACGGAATTATTAAAGCTAGCAGAGTCACAGATGCCTCAGGTTTCTCATGTGAAAAGACATGGAATGGGAAAGAATTGGACCCAACATTTTGAAATGAAGGCATTCAGTTCAACTCAGCCAAACACAAGCATCTAGAAAACATAAATCCATAAATATCTAATTCATTTGTGGCAGAGCATGAGAGTCTGATATTTAAAAAAAATATGTGTATGCAGACATTCATGAGGTCGGGTATGCATGTACACAGAGGATGTGTACAGAGGACAATTTCAGGTGTTGGTCCTCAGGTACCCTCTACCTTCTGTTTGAGACAGTCTCTCATTGGCCTGAAACTTCACCCAGAGTCGCTGTCTCTGGCTCCCATATCGCCATTGTTAGGATAACAGGCACACACCACATTGCTTGGCTTTATCCATGGGTGTAGAGGAATTTTAATTTAGAAGATGTCTGCTTTGGCAAGAGATCACATCCAAAGACCTTCTAGGTCTGTGTGATCCCTCTGGAATACAGACATACCTTTAATCCCATAAGACAGACAAGCAGATCTCTGAGTTAAAGGTCAGCCTGATATAGATCAGGTTTCAGGTAAAGAAAAGCTTGGGTCCAGGCATGGTGGCAAATGCCTTTAATCCCAGGACTCAGGAGACAGAGGTATGCGGGTCTCTGAGTTCTAGTCAGATGTTCAGAAGTTCGGTTGAGTCAGTGGGTTGAGAGGCAGTGCAGTGGAGTTGAGTTTGTGGTAGTTCAGTTCA
The DNA here is from genome assembly GCF_903995435.1 of Acomys russatus. Lineage (NCBI taxonomy): Eukaryota > Metazoa > Chordata > Mammalia > Rodentia > Muridae > Acomys > Acomys russatus. Next base: position 50,647,092 of record NC_067143.1, on the reverse strand, counting down.
TGGAATTCAGAGACAGTTTTACAGGGAGAATTTTACAGAGACAGGTTGAAGAGAGAACAAGCTGGACACAAGTGAAGATAGAATTAGAAGGAACCAGAAGATTAGAACAGATTGCTAGAGTTTAGTTTGAGGCCAAGCAGAGCAATTCAGTCAGAGGCCGAGAGAGAAGCCAGATTGAATCAGTCAGCTTGGAGAGGCGTTTGAGCTGAGTTGAACAAGACAGACAGAGTTCAGAAAGAGCTAGAAAGGGTGAGCTTATTCAGCCGTAAGTCTCAGAGGCTGGAAACATTCTAGGCCTAGATTAGATTGTATGGAGGCTAGACGCTTTCAGGACTAAGCTTAGGTAGAGGAGAGAGGCAGTAAGCCTCCGAGACAACAATGAAATCAGGTGAATAAAAGTTCCTTTAATACAGGCTGGAGAGATGGCTCAGTGGGTAAGAGCGCCACCTGCTCTTCCAGAGGTCCTGAGTTCAATTCCCAGCAACCACATAGTGGCTCACAACCACCTATAATAAAATCTGATACCCTCTTCTGCAGATAAAGCACTCATATGCAATAAATAAAATAAGTAAATCTTAAAAAAAAAAAGTTCCTTTAATACACGGGCTCTAGGGATGCAACTCAAGTCCTCACACTTGCAAAGAAAACCCTTTACCTGCCGATCACTGAAAGATGGTCTCTGCATATCAGGTGTGGCATAGCTCAGGCATAGGGACATATATAGGTGGGAAGCAGGGGGCTGTGTACATTCTAGGAACTGCAACCCCACAAGACTATTGGAATGTACAAACTCAAAATTCTTTCCAAGTAAAATGAATGCAGGTATCCTAGCTCCTCCAAATCATTCTGGCACTGTGTCCTGTCCTGTCTGGTAACTATTGTGGAGCAGGCAGGTCCATGTGGAAACACAAAATTCCCAGTCATAAATTTCAGGCTTTGAATTCTTCCCAGCTTCTTGCCAAGTTGGATTCCAGCCCTCCTCTGGGACCCCACATTTCCCCGCTCCCATTTGTTCCACACTTTTACTATTTGTTTATTGAAATGCTCCACTTGCTGGGAGAGTCTCTCCAGGAAGTAAGTCATCATGCTATTTTGCTATGGTTGGGGTTCCCGGGGTGACTCTTGGAGGGGGGGGCTCTACACAACACTGCGACTTCACTAGCAACTGCACTGTCTTGCTTCACCCATAAGGCCTCAGGCAAGTGACAGCACTTGGTCATTTCTGACCTGCCTGAGAGTAAAGCAATGCCCATGGGTTGGAGGGTGACCTTGTTCTCCGCTGAGGACAGAAGAGTTAAAGAGAGTTACAATCCTCCTGGGAGATCATTGGAAGATCAGAAACAAATTCATGGTCTTTTAGGGCCCTTGTGCTGTGTGGAGGAGGTAAAGGAAGAAGAGCCAAACCTTCATCCCGAAGGGTGACAGCAGGTTATCCAGCAGAGGACGGGGGAGGGGTTGACACTGATCCCGTAGAAGGAGGATGGGCAGAGGATGTGTAGAAATAACAGGTCACTCCACGTCACTGGAAGCTGGAGTGTTCTTCCCACCTTACAGGTGTGGCCAAAGCTCTCCGAGACAGGTAAAGTGCCTTGCCCACAGTCACACTGATCATAAGAGGTGGAGATGGACCGGTCACAGGATCTTGGCCCAGACATGGTAGTGGCTGCTGCTAAGGAGCAAAGGATGCTTTCTGCCCAACAAGAAATGAGATCCTCTCCCAGGATGCTTGGAGTTATTGGTCTCGGGATTTCAAATGCTTCAGTAAGGGAAGCAGGATTGCCTCTCATGCCCTCTAGGGGCAAGGGCATCATAACAGTGGACCATCTTATCTCTGTATCTGTCTCCCTGAGCCTCTCACAGGAAACCTATTAGATATACACAGCTGCACTTACAGGGTTACAGGTTGGCAGATTAACATGTGGAACTGCAGTTAGAAGATGTTAAGTATAAACTGTTTCTAGTGATCATTCTGTTGAGTTTTGCAGGCAGGGGCCAACCCAAGGAACCTTTGTAAGAGCACTGCAGCCTAAGTGCTCAGGATACATGTGTGTGTGTGTGTGTGTGCGTGCGTGCTAAAACTATATATAAACATATATAATTATTTCCTGAGTTATTTATATATATTTATTATGTATGTTATATATACTACAACTATAAATGTATAGCTATATATAACTATATATGTATATATATAGTTGTTGTTTTTTAAAGATTTATTTATTTATTATGTATACAATGGTCTGCCTGCACGTACAGTACAGGCCAGAGGAGGGCATCAGATCACATCATAGATGGCTGTGAGCCACCATGTGGTTGCTGGGAATTGAACTCATGACCTCTGGAAGAGCAGTCAGTGCTCTTAACCGCTGAGCCATCTCTCCAGCCCGTTGTTTTGTTTTTTGAGACAGGGTTTCTCTGTGTAGCCTTGGCTATTCCGGAACTAGCTCTGTAAACCAGGCTGGCCATGAACTCACAGAGACCCACTTGCCTCTGTTTCCTAAGTGCTGGGACTTGAGGCATGTGCCACCACTGACCAGCCTCACTTAATTTTATAGCCACCCCACAACTCAGTTGTTATTTTTGTTTCTGTTTAAAACCTTTTTAAAGTTATGTATATATATGCATGTGTCTGTGCATATGCATGGAGGTGCCTTTGGAGGCCGAGGAGAGCATCCAGTCCACTGGATTTATAGGTGGCTATGAGCTACTCAATATGGGTGCTGGAAACCAAACTCTAGTCCTCTGCAAGAGAAGCGAACACTCCTAACTGCTGAGCCAGCTCTTCAGTTTTTTTTTTTTTTTGGTTGTTGTTCTTATTTGTTTGGTCGGTTTGGTTTTTTGAGGCAGGAGTTCCACTTTGCAACCCTGGCTGTCCTGCAACTCACTCCCTATGCCGACCAGGCTGGCCTCAGGCTCCACGTTCTTCCTGCCCCTGCCTCCCAAATGCTGAGCTTAAAGGCAGTTGCCACCACAGCCGGCCCTTGGTTTTGTACGCGTTTTTGTGGTTTGAGACAGGGTCTCTTGTAGTCAAGGCTGGCCTTGAACTCAATATGTAGTTGGAGATGACCTTGAACTCCTGCTTCTCCTGTTTCCACTTTTCAAGGCTGGGAGTACAGGTGTACACCGCTACCACCAAACCAGATAATTTTATCCCCATCTTTCAGGTGAAGAAATTAGGGCCTTAGACTGATCACCAATAAGTTCACATAGTTAGAGCTCACAATACACAGCTTATGAATAATGTTTATCGCACAGCTACACATATAACAGATACTGTTGGGTTCTTTCCCAACATCCATCCTACCCGTCTCTACTGACTGGATCTTGGCTGTTCAGATATCCATCTCTTGGGCAACGCACTGGATCTCCAGTATGGTGAATCATGGCAATCCTAATCTCCCTTGTCAGTCGTTGGCTTCAAGCAAGAGTTGTTACCTCTAGCCAAAGATGTGAGGGCGAGAATCAAGGAGGGGCTTCTAGCAAAGATTTCCATGCTCTTATAAAACGAGAGAGAGCACGCGGTCATCCCCTCTGCTGCTGTGGAGTGGAGGCTCTGGATGTGATTCTTGGAACTGTGGGAATCCAGCCTAGGCGAGTTTCACACTGAGGTTAGCGGAGCATAAGATGCAAGCAGCCTTGCTCCTTGGTGAACACAGCAGTCCTGACACAAAATGTCCCTCATGGTGGTGGCCATTTAGGTCTGAGTTTATCCCTAGAAGCTGAAGATATCCTATCTGATACCTGTGCATTTTCTTATCCACCATATACAATAAAATGAAGCCTCTGAGAAGCCAGATGACTTTATCGAAAGTAACAAAGATAGGAAAGCACAGAATGCCACTCGGAACCAGTTCTTAGCCAGACAATGAAAGTGGAGCCCTACCCATCTGGCTGGCTCCCAAGACCAGGATCTTTTGTTTACATTTCATTGTTTCTCAATTTCTGGGGTAAAATTTCCAGGTTCCTGGATCTGTGATGTATGCTACTTATGATGTCCCTCCCCTATGAGAATGGAAAGGAACAGCCACAGGATGCAGTGTAGAATGGTGACAAGTGACACACCAGGGGCTTGGCCTTGGGTCCTTAGTGGCAGCAAGCTGGGCTTTTACCACTTGGGCTTGAGAACACTAGACAGAAAGGAAAAGCCTGCCCCATAAAGAGATTCACCATGGTGTCTTGGCACAGGAAACTCTTCTCTTGGTACAAGCATTTAGTTCTACCTGGATGGGCCTCACCACTCTTCCAACTGTCCTCAGGGGAAATGACTTGACACTGTGTCCTCCCTGGGGATGCTCTAAAGAGATTCTTGTCATCAAACACAAGAATGGACAAAACGACACTTAAAAACCATTCCAATGCCAAAGAGGCTGATTGCACGAGATACCAGAAAGGCCTTTTTCTAAATCTACCAAATAATTTATCAGGATGGAGGACACAAATCCACTTATATAAACATTCCTGATCATCTTTCATCTACCAGGCCCTGGTATTATAAATACCTCTGTGGCCTAGGCTCTAAAGTGTATGACTAAATAAATAGATGATACCTAGGATTGTATGTGAGTGTGTGTACGCATGTATATGTGTGTGTGTGTGTGTGTGTGTGTGTGTGTGTGTGTGTACGTATGTGTATGGTTATGTGTGCAGGTGGGAGCCATAGTTCAACATTAAGTGTCTGTCCCTATCAATCTCCACATTATTTACTGGGTCTCACTGAACCTGGGGCTCATGGATTCAGCTGAACTGGCTGGCCAGCTAGCCCTAGAAATCCACCTGTCTCTGCTTCTCTAGCCCTGGGATTACAGACACACAGAGCTACACCTGGCAAGGAAGAAGGCGGCAAAAAAGATGTGGGGCAAGCAAGCTCCTTGCCTGACAACCACAGTGTGCACCGATCCAGATGGAGCATTTGTTGTTGATAGTGGGAGGGAGGGGAGCCAATAAAAAGCATTCTGGGCTCCTCTTGGGGAACGTGCCACATGCTAACACAGATAGCTTGCTTTGAATGTTGTGGAAATGGGGAAGCCACTGACAGCATTTGAAACATGACATGTAGCATTGTGCCGCTGTGCGTGTTAATTCTGCAGGCATAAGGAGAACGGTGGAGGGAGAAGATGCGGAACAGTGACGTCAGTCTGAAGGCTGAGGGGATCTCTTCTCCCTGATCCCCCAGTGGAAGCGCTGTTTCTAGCCGAGGGGGGTCCAAGGTGTCTGGCTTTCTGCAGAAAGGCAGCCTGTGTGAGCTGGGAGGAAACTCACACTTCATTGAGGGTTGCCGCCCAGCTGGGGGCTCACACAAGTCACAGTGTACACAGAAGAGGTGCTGACAGAGCCAGGGGACTGGGATCAGTTACACGGGGAGAGGAGGCCAGGCTGCCAGAGCTGTGCTGCAGAGAATCATCGCCGAAGACAGGAGGTCCCCACGGGACCGGGGCAGCCTCCTCAGAGCAGCTGTTCAAGAGTGCAGAAGCACGTGTCCAAGACTCTAGGAGAGCTGGAGGGTTCAGATTCTTAAGACGTGAAGGGCAGTGCTAAGATGTGAGGAGAGATGGCTAGCAGATGAGTGGCCGGATCTAGTGACCTTCTTGCTGAACAGCGAGGCCAGCTCTCAAGCCCCTGCGTGTAAAGTGCACCTCAGTCTTTTGACCCTGGATAGGGCTGTAGGCGGATCTGCTCTTATATCTCCCCTGTGGTATTATTGGCTGCAGAGAACTCTGGCCATTAGCAGCCTTTGGGGCCTGGACAAGCATATTCTCTGTGTCCTTTCAATTTCTTTCAACTTGATTCATCACTTATTTTGAGAATTTTGAGATTCGGTGTTGGCCTCTCTTCCACACGCCCTGGCCAGACATGTCTCTTACACCTTTTAGACTAGCCCGCCCTGCGCATTCTTTCCTGTTGGTCTGTGAGATTTAATGAAAGTGAGGTGTCCCTGGGAAGCTATCAGGCTTTACACAGCAACCCCTGCAGATGACAGGCAAGTGAAGGGAACAGGCTTAGCATAAAAGATGCTGTCTCTCTGAGGACAGACTTTAAAGGTTCTTCTTCATGGAGACCTGCTGTTCCCCATTTCCTGAAATGCCTGAAGAGGCGGTTTGACCTCTGTGTCCCAATTTTTAGTGAGACACTGATACTAGGAAATATTTTTCTTCTTAACAAGAACCAAGAACACAAGCATGTGACAAAAGGGTGTGGTGTGCTGGCAGAGTAACAGAACATTCATGCACAGCACCCAGGACAAACAGCCCTCGGGACAATCAGAATGCATGTTTCGGGTGGTCAGACCTGGATGTGAAACACCAGCAAAACAACCCATTTAAAACCTGTATTTGGGGGACAAACAAAGCACAGAAGCCTAGGCATGAGGAAAATGTGCACCCTCTGTCTTACCCTTGTTTGTTTCCCTCTGTCTTGGCAAGCTCTTCCTACTTCCCCAACCTGGTTACAGCCCCCTAGACTCTGATGGCTCCTACCTGTACCCTCAGCATTGCTGGGCTAGGTCTGCAGCAGAGCCTCTCTCTGCCTAGGAACCTCCTGCGCAGTTTCGTTGACTCAAGTCAGACGCTTCTGGTGTGTGCCCTGCCCTCTGTAAGGTCAGGTGCTCATCATGCGGTTCTCTGCTCCTAGGTTACTCGGACTCTACTTCCCCAAGACGTCCTGGGCTCATCCTTAGTGCCTGTCACGAGTCATTCACAGTATGCTATTTGAACTCATTTGAATCACCCTGGTCCCGGAACTTCTGCTGGTAACTCGCTAGCTGCCCTAAGTCCCACTGCTTCAAACACTCCAGTTCCAACTCTGTCTTGTTTGCATTTCCATTTTTCCCGCCGTTTAAACGGTTTTTATTCTGTTGGCACATCCTCTACCGAAGTTTTCAGGTCAGAGACTTTTAAAGTCACTCCTCTCAGGGAATCTCAGGTGGGTGAAAGAGGAGACCAAGAGTTGCAGATATGGGAAAGATGTGCTAAATGCCACAACAGAGCGACCCATGGAGGCTGTGAATGCAAGGGCTCCTCCTGACTCCCCAAAGCCCAGACAAGAGAACATATATGTGGTCACACATCTGGCTAAGAACAGAACCTGGGTTAGAACCTAGGCCTTGCTCAGTTTAGGGGTGCCCTATGCTAGTAATCCCAGCTCTCAGGAGGCTCGGACACGATCGACCTGAGTCTGAGGCTAGCCTGGGCTACATAGTGAGACCAGTCTCAAGCAACATAGCAGGGCCATTTAAGGGACTCCTGATCATCAGTGGCTTTCGGCCAGCTGCCAGATATTTAGCTGTCAATCTACATATTTCTTTAGCCAGCTCCACCAACTTGTCTCTCAAAACCCCTTTCATGGAATCTGGGTACTCCTGACTTCTGCTGGGATGAGTGGCTGGGGACTCCCTTGACTGGGGTTTCCCTCTACCTTCGGAGCAAGGTTTCTCAGCTACTACTACAACTGTTTGATGTCTCAATTCTTTGTTGTTGCTGAGATTTTATTTTTACTTCAATGCGTTTGTTTGGGTATGAGTGTTCATGTGAGTGCAGGTGCCCTTAGAGGCCAGAAAAGAGTGTTGGGTCACCTAGAGCTAGAGTGAAGGCAGTTGTGATCCATCCAACATGGGTGCTGAGGACAAAACTTGGGCCCTCTATGAGAGCGGCACACATCTTTAACTGCTGAGCCACCTCTTCTGCCTCAAAGTCTCCAGTCGTTAGGTAAGTCCCACGCATCTTAACTCATCGCTGTTCTGTGGCCACAGTTGAGCAGTATGGTTTTCCCAGTGAGGAAAACAGCAGTCTGGCTTCACCAGTACCTCTGTAGCCCCGGAGCCCTGAATTTAGGATTTCACAAAATGTTGGATGAACTGGATTAAGGTTTTAGATTACCTCCAGTTCTTCATTGTTACAAAGAACATAGTGCGTGGGGGATTCGGATTTATTTACTTATTTTATATTGATATCATTTTGGTTTTTTTTAGTGTGTTGTGTGCATGCATACTCAAGTACTTGTGATTTCGTGTGTGCACACATGTGCATGCCACATCATGTGTGTGTGAAGTCAGAGTTCAATCTCTGGTGTCAGTCCACCTTCCACCTTGTTTGAGGCCGGGTCTCTCTGTTGTTTGCTCCTGTGTATGGCAGGCCAGCTGGCCCACACCATCTTTGGAGGATTCTCCTGTCTCCGCTTCCACTCTTGCTGTAGGAGTATTAGGATTACAGACATGAATTCAATTACATCCTGCTTTTATGTGCATTATGGGAATTTGAACTCAAGTCCTTGAGCTTGCACAGCAAATTTACCCACCGAGCCATCTTCCCTGTCCCTTATCTGTGGTTCTGTTTCTTTTCCTAAGATCAATTAAGGATAAAGATTAGAGACCTTTATGGCTTAGGTGCTGAGGTTTTAAACCCAGGACAGCTGTTATGTTGACTACATGTGTTCTTCATTGCCTGCAGTACAACAGATTTTTTTCCTTCTGGCTTCAGTTTTTCTCACTTTCAAGAGCTTTCTATACTTGGAGGGGGAGGATACGCAGGGAGAAAGAGAGAAAAGAAAACTCCATTCTTGTGCATTTTTATCCAAGGAATGTATTTCACTCTGTAATCAGATCAGCAGAAAAAGATGTATCAGGTTACCCTTTTGGGAATAAAAATGTGCTCATGGGAATCATGGGAATGTGCTCTGGTCTGGCCAGGCTGGAAGTGGAAGAAACAAAGACATCTGGAAATAGTGGCTCTGAGTATTTGGGCTGGATGGACAGCAATCAACTGTGAACCACTTAATTGTAGGGAAATTTCTTCCTTGCTGCGTATAGCATTCAGCACTTGTTGGGAGAATATGGGCATGTTCACTTGTCTCCTGGAAAGCAGGATTAAGTGCTATTTTGATTAAACAAACATTCAGGGAATGCCTTTCCTAAAATAATCCCCATGCTGGTTGTTGGAGAGAATCCCTTGAGACATACTCAGTTTATGTAAAGGGGATGAGTTAGAGGGCCAGGCAGCCTATCAACAGTCCTAGGAGGCCTGGGGAGGACTCAGTCAGCACTTGCTGTACAAATGTGAACACCTGAGTTCTGTCCCCAACACATACATTACAAAGCCAGGCATGGTGGCACATGTAAGTAATCCTGGCACTGGGGAGACAGAGGCAGGGGAATCTTTGGGACTTGCTGACCAGCCAATCTGCCTCATTGAGAGACCTTGTTTCAGTTATGGTGGGGAGTGATACAGGAGGACAGGGTCAACTCTTGGCTTCCACACTTAAAGGCAGGGCACACACACTTAAAGACCTAGAAAAAATGGGCCGGGTGTGGTGACGCACATCTTTAATCCCAACATTTAGGAGGCAGAGGCAGGCAGATCTCTGTAATTTCGAGGCCAGCCAGGTCTACAAACTGAGTGCAGGACAGCCAGGATTACAAGAGAAATCATCTAGAAAAACAAACAAACAAACAAACAAACAAGCAAACAAATAACAAATGATCTAGAAAAAAAAAACACAGGCAATATGGAATGCAAGATGAGGTAGTTAACATAGATAAAGTTATGGAATGGAAGAAAGACACAACAGGTATGAAGGATGGACAGGTAACAGGGACTGACATTCACCAAGCACTAAGCTGGGTTTCACAGATCAGTGACTAGAACTCACATTTACCACTCACTGACAGTCTACCCTGTACCATTCCCTGAGCTAGGCATTTTACACAGTTTATCACAGGAAATACGGTAGGGAGGTATTGTGTGACACTATTCCTGAGGAGAGATGAACAAATGTCTACTTACCTCAGATAAAGAGCAGATAACAGACCCAAAGTGAGGGTAGCAAAGCACAACTTCATGAACCACTGAGTTTTATTGGGGGTTACTTATAGGAATATGGGTGAGGGGCTACTTACAGGAACAGAAGTGACTCAAAGACAGCTCTTTCACCCATGCCCACCCCAGTGTGGCTGACAACTAAAAAAGCTGGAAACCTGGAGTGTACTGCACAACCTATAGGCAGTCAACAGGCTGGAGTGTGTTCTTTCCCAGTGGCTCAGTTGACATAAGCCTCTTCTAGGCAGCTTGGCTTGACTTCTTGGCAATTGTGCTGTTCTCTGCTTCTTCCAGGCGGCTGGGGTTGGCTGAGAGTCTATTTGGATGGAGCGTGGCCTAGCAAAGTCTCTTGCAACAGTCTTTACTGCTTAGATACTCTTAGGGATGGAGAGGAGTAGTGAAACTGATCAGTTTCAGGGACTTCCTGAAGTTATTTTGAGTTGTTACTTCCTGTCTTAATGAGCTCTGGAGGATGGAATGTTTTACTTCTCCTTAGAACATCCTGTTGTTTTACTTCTTTGTAAACGTCTTGTCATAAAATACCCTATTTCATTTCCCTTTATGTCCTATGTCAAGTTGCCCTCCCAGCCTGGTCTACAGAGTGAGTTCCAGGACAGCGAGCGCTGTTATACAGAGAAATCCTGTCTCAAAACAAAACAAAACAAAACACCACAAACAAACAAACACAACAAAATACAACAAACAAACAAAAAGAAGTTGCCCTGGTCTACAAAGCAAATCCAGGACAGTCAAGGCTACACAGAGAAACCTTGTCTCAAACAACAACCATTCCGTGGCTGGGGAGACGACTAAGTGCGTAAGAACACTTGCTGTTCTTAGAGAGGACCTGAGTTTGGTTCTTAGCAGCCACACTGGGTGGCTCACATCTCTCTGGAACTTCAGTTCCAGGGGAATCTGACATCCTCCTTGACCTGTCAGTACTGCATGCACATGGTACACATATAGACAAGCAGCTATATGCTCAACAAATTATTATTATTGTTATTACTATTATTATTTTGGAGACTTTATGTGTGTGAGAGTTTGCCCGTGTGTTTGTCTGTGTACCATGTGGCAGGCAGTGCTTGCAGAGGCCACAGGAGGGCCTCTGGAGTTAGAGCCTTTGGAACTGGAGTTACAGCCTGTTGTAAGCTGGGAACTGAACTCGGGTCCTTTGGAATAGCAGTCAGTGATTAGGAACAGTGACCCATCTCTCCAGCCCTCTCATAAAATTTTTTAAGAAGAAAGTTATTTTCAAAAGGCAGTTGAGTTGAGTGGGGTAATGGTAGCACATACTTTTAATCCTAGCACTCGGGAGGCAGAGGCAGGCATATCTTCGTGAGTTCAAGGCCAGCCTAGTCTACAAAGTTGAGCTCAGGTCAGCAAAGGCTACACAGAGAAACCCTGTCTTGAAAAACAACAACAAAACCAAAACCAAAAAGCCAACAACAAAACCCTCATAAAATCAAAGACAAAAACAAAAGGCAGTGAGTTGGACAACATTGAATGACTTCTTTTAAACACACAATTGTCAGAAACACAGACCTATCTCAGTGTCACACAAAAGAACATATACAGAAAGCAAAAAGGAGTCAGCAGGGCAATTCTTTTTGCACAAAGAGTACACCAGAGCGTAACCAGGCTAGCAAGCATGGCTGGACAGGAGGGTCACTGGCGTTTAGTTTGATTCAGGTGGTGACTGTCTTTTTCCTTCACTGGCTAGGATCCAACCTTGAAGTCTGTCTCTATTGGTTCATTTCAAAAGAACCAGCGCAAAGAAAATGAGGGGAAGTGGGAGGAGTAGGTCACTTATTTCATGTGAAGAAAAGTTTTACCTGGGGGAGGGAGGGCATTTTCATGAGTCTTAAAAGATGGGAGAGATACAAAGATTTGAACGCCTTGGCCTTGTCATTAAAAGTTTTACAGAAAAGACTAATATTTATAGTGGTTCTTACACTCAAAACGATAAGGATTCGGGAGGAGGGAAGAGGTGTGTAGCCACATGGGGGAGCAGGAAGGGCAAGGCCTGCTACAGGAAGCTTAGGCAGGGTGCTGCGACTGCGCGATGCCAGCTGAGATTTCAACTCTCATTCATTACTGCACTGATTTACCACCCTGAACAGGATTCAGAGCACCCGAGACCTCAGGCTGCCCCTCAATCTGACTGTGATCTGGTGAATAACTGTTATTACCTCTGATTGTCTTGTGGTACCTCAGGGCAGGCCGTGTGTGTGTGTGTGTGTGTGTGTGTGTGTGTGTGTGTGTGTGTGTGGTCACACACTCATGTAAACATTATTTGGTTCATTTCCTTCTCACAACCAAGTCTCAATACACACTCCCTAGGCTTTCATAAGCCCATGTTCTGTTATTACCTTAAGCTTTAGTGAGGCGTGGATTTGAACCACTGACCTTAAAGTGACAAGTTTAAAGCCCACGGCATCACAACAAAGCTCTTTCAAGCCACCAGAGGCCTGACCTGACCTTCACTAGCTCATTCAGGAAACAGCAATGTACTCTGGGGCTTGCCAGGGAACGACCTTAACTGGAACTGACAAGAGAAAGGACACCGTCTCCCAATTCTCTGCAGACTCCGCGAATTCCCAGCACCTCCTGAAAGAGACCATGCCTCCAAGCGTTCCCTCCAGCTGGCTAGAGTGGGCTTTTCTTTTTTCTTTTTCTTTTTGCATTTCATCTCTGGCAAATCATAGAAGAATGTCACAGGCAGCTGGAAACTCTCAGAGGTGAAGACAAGCTGGACAGTACGTTTGGATTTGTCATCCCCTCCCCCATGGTAGCTGATTCCCGCTTCTGACAGGGTTATTATTTCCATCTTTACGAACTACCTTGGTCCTCGCCTTGGATAATTGCAGACTATCATCAGTCCCTCACCTGAGACATTTTAGCACTTGCGTGAACCTCAAAAAATCCTCTTCCCCCAAAATGAAGTAGGGGGAAAACTCAATGTGTGAGACTATGTGTTTGTATTCTCATTTGCAATGCTCCTTGGCTGTCTGATGATCAAGCCATTAATCAGTGTCAAGTCACAGGTCTGGAGCAAAGACAGTGCTTTAGCCACTTGGGGTCCACTGTGGCTTAAACAGCAATGACTTGTGTTCTTACGTCTGGTACTCTGACATTAAGGTAGAGCAGAAGTCACAGACCTAGGAACTTTTAAAGCAGAGTCACCCCACCTCAAAAACCATCTAAGACTTTCATCCAAGGTTGTACATCTGTCTTCTGACATTCCAAAGTGCTCCCCACATTATTCTGACCAGCACTCCTAGCGAGGACTACTAAGACCCTAACATCCCCCATTTTGCCTTTTGAGGTGGCTCAGGTTTATGTCCTTTGCCTCAAGAACCCGGCTATTTGAGAGCTGGAGTGTAGCTCAGTCAGTACACTGCTTCCTAGGATGCAGTAATGTCCTGAGTTGGCTCCCCAGTATCGCCTACAGTGAATGGGGCAGCATGGTGGCACAAATAGAAATGATATCACCACTCAGGAAGCAGAGGCAGGAAGATCCATGGTTCAAGGTCATCCTCGCCTATGTAGCCAGATCAAAGCTAGACGGGCTAAATGAGACCCCACTCCAAAATCAAAACAAAATGAAATCATAAGACTGTAAGGCAGGGATGGTGGCTCAAGCCTGCAGTCTCAGTACTTAAAAGCTTGAGGCAGGAGGGTTGGGAGTCCAAGATTATTATTCTCAGCTACATATTTAGTTTGAGGCTAGCCTTGTTGGATTGGAACAATGTAGACCAGGCTGGCCTTGAACTCAAGAGATCCACATGCCCTGGCCTCCCGAGTGTTGGGGTTAAAGGGGTGAGCTACTATGTATGGCCTCAACACAACTGTCTGTGGCTACTCCATTATGTGGCTTGTTTCCATAGTAACCCCTTCTCTTTGAACTCTTCTTCAGCACACAGACCATTTTGGTTTTTAAATTTAATATCCATCATACTGATACAGTAAGAAAAGCCTGTGTTTTAAGAGTTGGAATGGAGTTTAAATTTGGGTGTGACTTAACAATTTGTACTTTCCAACTATGGCTAATACTCCTGCCAAGTCCTCCTCACATTGCAGACTCATGAGTGAAGATAAATCTTAATTGTTTTTCGCCAGAAATTTTTGTGGTGATGCTATGTAGTAGTGGATCAGCAGGTCAAATTTTGGGACCCAAAGCAGGATGTTCTACGAGAATTTAAAGTGTGGTTTGGGGACTGGTGTTAGTGCTAGCCTAACAGGCTTCACAGGGACTGTCAGCAGAAGCCTGCGGTCTCTAGAGAAAGCCATGGGTGAGAGCATAAAGGAAACGAGGAAAATCCTACTGGAAGCGGGAGGACTGTGGATCTTAAATACATAGCAGAAGAGATCTTAGTGGTACCGTTACCAGGGATGAGAGGGAAATTGAAAAGGTACCTAATAAGCTTGCTAATCTAACTTATGTTTTCCAAGTCATGTTAGAAGTGCTACCTGGCTTTTTGAGAAAGCAGAGAACAGCCCAGAGATCAGGACCAGCTAATTTTTAGAATAAAGAGTTTTTGGTTTTGACTCTTAGTTTTTTTCAGATTCCAAATGATGTTAAAATTAAGAAACAGTTTGCAGGCAGAAGTTAAAACTAGCGCTCTATCATGATAACAAAGTCTAAAGACAAAGTTGTGTGACTATAAAACCCTCTATAAGGACCTCAGATTCACCATGGTGCTTCAACAGACAACAGTGCCTTTAAATGTCTTAACAGTGTTCCTCAGCATCTTTAAAAACAGAAGCTTGGAGTGGTAGAGCACACCTGTATCCAAGAACTGGGAGGTAGATGCAGGTTCAGTTCAAGGTCACCCTTGGCCACATCCGCCAGCTAGAGGCTAGCCTGAATTAGATGGGACCCTTTTCTCAAATCAGTTTAAATTCTGTGAGTATTAAGCTTATTATCATGCAGCAAGTTTACAGGAAGACTATGACAGGGAAGGATTTCTTTGGATAAAGCTTGTTGATGTGGCTTTTTTTTTTTCTCTCTCTCTCAAAACAGGGTTTCTCTGTGTAGCCTTGGCTGTCCTGGAACTCAAGCTGTAGACCAGACCAGGCTGGCCTCAAACTCACAGAGATTTACCTGCCTCTACTTTCCAAGAGCTGGGATTAAAGGTGCGCACCACCATCACTGCCTAGCTGTGGGTGTGGCTTTTTAAAAATTTTTATTTATTTATTTATTTAATGTATGAGTGTTCTACTAACATGTACACCTGCAGGCCAGAAGAGGGCATCAGATCTCACTATAGATGGTTGTGAGCCACCACGTGATTGCTGGGAACTGAACTCAGAACCCCTGGAAGAGCAAACCAGTGCTCTTAACCGCTGAGCCATCTGTCCAGCCTGTGTTGGTGTGACTTTTAATTAATCAAACAAAGGAGAATACAATTCTTTAGGGACTTCATACATTTAGAAAGGAATCATGCATTATAAATTTAGATGAAAACAAATGGAGAACGGTTAAGAGGAAAAGAGGTTTTTGGACTCCTGAGCTTTGATGAGCAGGAAGCAAGTGAAAACTTACCTGTCATCAAAACAGTCTTTTTTTTTTTTTTTTTTAAACTGGAAAAGAATAACTGGGGAAGCCGAATTCAGAAAGCCCTGAAGTGGGGGGGGGGGGGGGGTCAGGAGCTGCGAAGAATCATGCCTCGGTCAAAAGCTGAGCCTCAATCACAGAAATAGTTTGAGAGCGGACATGCTCAGCTAGGCTCAGATGCACAAGTCTAACCCAGCTTTCCTAGTTTGTGATTTTGGCCTGTGCCACTGGTCCTGGATCTTTTGGGACTCACCCCCGCCCCCCGCCCCAATTTGGAACATAAGATTATGGTGGCCGGTCTATGCCTGTTCTATCATTGACAGGCAGGGAAACCTGTTTGCTACACTGGGAGTAAATGTACCCTAGGAAACTTAGTTAGACCAGATCAGGATGACAAAATTGTGGTCCTCAAGAATAAGACTGGGCTGGCAAGATGGCTTGGAGGGTAAAAACACATTCTACAAATGGCTGAGGACCTTTGTCTGGCCCCCAGAAATCAGAGTGAAGAGGTTACTCCTAAAAGTTGTACTCTGACTTGAAGATCTCCACATGTAGGATGCCAATACACATGTGTGGAAATACGTGAGCACACCCCCCGCCACACACACACAAACACCGTCTGTTTACTTATTTAATTAAAAAAAAAAAAAAAAAAGAAAAAAAGAAAAAAGAAACCAGAAACCTGGTTCTATAATGAGACTGGAAATTCTGAGTGAAGGATGCGACAGTGTGGGAGGAACAAGAGCTGTTTGGCGGGTGACCAGGATGTAAATAGTCGTGGGCCATGGAAGTTGGTACTTTCAAAAATGGCCGCAGTAGTCACCCAGCTGCCAGCACTATGCCTGTAATCAATCAGACCACCTGAGGCTGAAACAGGACGAAGGCCCAGAGATCTCGGCCAGGCTGGCTGTGCAGTGAGTTCAGCCAGCCTGAATGATAAGAATGCACCCTTTCTTAACTTTGCCTTCCCCCCCCCCCGAGAGTCACCCAACTAAGCTACTTGTGACTTTGTCAGGCACTACAAACTAAAAACAAAATATTTATTGTCTCATGACACTGGAGTTTGCGATAATTCATTAAGCACTAACGGTTAACAAACAGAGGTGGAAATTAAGCTTGAAGACTGTCACAGGGTGGATAGGACAGAGACAAATGGGGACTGGTGAGAAGACTGAGTTTGAAATAAATGACTGTGGGGTCCAGGGTAGAAAGTAAAAACAGGAAAAGGGAGCAGAACTGAACTGGAAGCCTGCAAACGCCACTGAAGCTGAACAGGAGGGTGAAGGAGAAGGAGCAGGAAACTGGGATTAAAACTTGGTCACTGATTTCAACGGAACAGCTTGGTGGGATGCAAGACCCACTGATGAAAGTGAGTAGCGACGATGAAAGGCTTTTACAATGGTAGAGGTGACAATGGGGGTGGAGGGTGGATGAAACTGATGACAGCAGACTGTCAAAAACCTTCCTCAGAGCGACAGAATGGATACTGCAGTTTTGCTTGATGGTGAAAGCCCCAGCGTGGGGGATCCGTCTGGAAATGTGGGAGAAAGCTAGCTTTTACTTCGTTCAAGAAAGGGTAGGCAAGACGGAAGAAAGGACTTCAAAGTGCTAGACAGTAAGACAGGGCCAAGAGGTGGCAGTGTTCTAGAAGAGATTAGAATTAGAATTATGTCAGGTCTGCTTGCAAAACTTTAGGTTGTTGGTAACTAGGAGAGCTTTTTCTGACAGCAGAGGCAGGACAGTGGCATACTGGGCCAAGTGTTCTGGGGCATCTCCACAAGAAGAGGAAAAGTCCACAGAGGCACTAAGGCCCTGTTACTCTTAAAAGCAGGAAGGCAGCAATACAGGAAGCAGAGAATCCTGAGGGGGAATGGATGCAGTTGATGAGGCAGTGGCCAGATGTCTGTTCTTTCTGAAGCTATTCTAGATTGTTCAAAGCTGCTTTTGATGCTATTTGATCACAGGATTGTTAATTATAATCATGAATTACCTTGTTTCCTTTCTTTTCAGCGCCCTGCCCCAAGCCACTTATTTTGATACAGTATTCCACAGTTTACTTGTTTTGTTTCAGTCTTAATAGTCCAGTTTTTAGTGTATCCCTTGGCTACATCCGAGTGGCAAACTTCTTAAAGGCAAGAATCTAAGGGAGGGCAGTACAGTACAACGGAAAGAAGAGTAAGGCGAAGGCCCCGTCCTGCCATTACTTCTTTTGACTCTTTTCTTCCTTAAATGTAGAAGTAAGCCAGGTCCGGGCTAGAGAGAGGGCTCAGCGGTTATGTGTTTATTGCTCCTAGAGAGGACCAGAATTCAGTTCCTATGCTCTCGATCTGGTAGCTTACAGCCACCTGTAACTCCAGCTCCAAGGAACGCCACCCTCTCTGCTGGCCTCTGCTGGCGCTGGCACTGTACTCATGTAAACAAACCCTCACACCGACACATGCACATAATGAAAAACACCCTCCCCCTCCATTTTAGATTAACTTATTTTGTGTATGTGTATCGGCTGGTGCCTGAGGTCAGAGAGGGTGTCAGATCCCCCGGAACTGGCGTTATGGCTAGTTGTGAGGCACTATGTGGGTGCTGGGAATCAAACCCTGGTCCTCTGCAAGAGTAGCAAGTGTTCTAAACCACTGAGTTACCTCCCTACCCCCATGACAGGCCTCTTATGTTGAAATCAGTTTGAATACTTAGCTGCTGCTTAGTTAAGCAAGGAATAGTTAAGGCAGGTATTCTATCTACTCCTAAGCTTTCTCCCAGACTAGGCAATTGTGATCCTTAAGGTCTAGCAGGGCAAGTCTTACTTCTCCCTTGGAAGTGGATTTATTTGAAATCATAGCTTTCTTACTTTACTAATCTGTTATCTTATGCATGGTATTTAACTTGAACACTTTTTTTTTTTTTTTCCACCCACAATACATGGCTACTTTTGGTTGTCAACTTGACTACATCTGGAATTAACTAAAACCAAGTGGCTGGGTACACCTGTGAGGGATTTTTTTTTTTTTCTCTTAAATTATTTGAAGTGGGCCGACTGAGCTTTAATGTGGACCACAGCTTCTGCTGGTAGACTATATAAAGAGCAGGAGATGAGTGCTTGCTCTCTCTGCTGAGTGCTCTTTCTGGCAAGTCTATTCCTTCCCTGGCATCACAGTGTACTTCCTCGGGGATCCCAGAGTCTCATGAAGACCAGCTGAGACATCCAGACCAAATGACTGGATTCTTGGACCTTCTGCTGGAAGACAGCCATCGCTGGATTAGTTGGACCATAGCCTATAAGCCACTCTAATAAATCCCATAGATATAAATATATATTTATTAGTTCATTCATTCTACCAGTGCTGTCCCTCTAGAGAACAGTTCCTATCAAGTTATTGTATGGATTAAGGCAGCTAATATATGGAATAGCAAGTAGAATAGAAAAAGCCGTGAATATGCTTTAGTTATTGTTTTCATTATGTGCCAGGCACAAAAGAGAATGTATCTGGTTGGTCTCTCTCCATGAAGAGCTTGTCTTTCTAGCCAGGAATTTTCAAATGAGCTCTGAAACACAGTGTGGGAGGGCTGGAGAGCTGGCTCAGAGGTTAAGAGCACTGACTGTTCTTCCAAAGGTCTTGAGTTCAATTCCCAGCAACCACATGGTGGCTCACAACCATCTACAATGAGATCTGCTGTCTTTGGCTCATATACTGTATAAATAATAATAAATAAATCTTAAAAAAAAAATAAACACAGTGTGGGAACTTACTATGGGGATGTCTGTCTCATGCTAGAGGGCCTGGGAGTCTCCTGAGATGTAAGGGAGAATCAGAGTTTGAGTCTGATCCTTAAGAGAGAGGACATTAGGCATATCAGGAACTACAAAGCAGTCAGAGATAACACAAAGAGGACATCATAGCCTCTGGCTACAAAATAAACACGTGTAAGAGCTAGGCGCAGTGGCACATACTTGTGATCCCAGCACTCAAGAGGCTGCGGAGGCAGGAGTATCTCAAGTTTGTGGCTAGCCTAGGATATATAGTGAGACCTCGTCTCCAAAACTAAAAAACAAACAAAAAACACCACTAATGAAAACGGCTAGGAGGAAGGGGGAGATGTAAAGTGTTGTGTAATTGCCAGCAGCATTGTTAGTTGGAACCTTGTTGGGAAGAGGATCTGGCCTGATATATCCGCAAACTACAGAGCCAAAAACATTGCATTTATCAGGACCAGCAAGTGCTCCTGCTGAGCAGTTAAGCTTGAGAACTACTACTGGCTGAAGGTATAGACTCCAGCACCAAGCTACCTAAATTTATAACAAAGAAAAGTTCCTGTCATTTGTGTGTGCATACACGCTGGAGGTCAGAGGACCGGTTTGTGAAGCCAGTTCTCCCAGTATCATGTGAGTGGGTGCTGAAGATTGAATTCAAGTCACCAGGCTTGCAAGACAAGTGTCTTTATTTGTTGAACTAGCCCAAGCTGCCTACATTTTTTTAAAGTGGTTTTTCGAGACAGGGTTTCTCTGTGTAGCCTTGACTGTTCTGGACTCATTTTGTAGACCAAGGCTGGCCTCAAACTCGCAGAGATCTGCCTGCCTCTGCCTCCTAGAGTTCTGGGACCATAGGCTTGTGCCACCACGCCTGGCCCAAGCTGCCTACACTTAAATCCTTGCTTTACCATTTACTTATGTGGGGCCTTAGAGATGCTTAACCTGTATCAGAGGCTTATTTTTAACCAGAGATATACCTAATAATCATAAGGCCTTACTATGCAAACGATGGAGGACTAACTCCAACAATTTGTCACTCATATTTGACTTGCTGTAGAAGTCAGGTTTTTGTTGTTGCCTTCTTTAAAAATGTATTTCCTGTGTCTGGGTGTTTTACCTGAGTGTATGTATGTCTGTGTACAATATGAGTGCAGCACCCAAGGAACTCCTGTAACTGGATTTATATATGGCTGTGAGCCACCACGTGGGTGCTGCGAATGGAACAGTGGACAGTGCTCTTAACCACTGAGCCGTTTATCTCCCCAGGTCCCTGATGTCTTTTGAGAGAGGGCTCTACTATGTAGCCCTTGGTTCACCAGTTCTTGAGCAACCCTGCCTTTCCATTCATGGGATGGTGAAGCTTAATTCGATCCGTCTCATTGAGATGCTGCAAGGGTCAAATAAAAATCTCCCATTAAGACAATTTACCACCTTACAAGATACTCTTAAGGAACTGACCTCAAAATAGGGTTCACAGGAAGGTCAGGAGGGAAGTGTAGGAAATGTAAATGGTCCTTTTCATTTCCGGCTAGCCTACAGCTCCATTCAAGAGCACAAATGGGAACTCAACTTTATGCAGTGGTTCACAATTTACAAAAAACAAAACAAATCACCATTTTTTGGGCCACCGGGCCTCTTGCAGTCTAGTCTGAGTGTGAATTCTTCATCTTCCTTCTTCCATTTCCCCAATGCTGGGATTATAAATGTAATTCATAGCGACCCACTAGGAAAAGAACTTTCAACCACGTTGTGTATTTTATATTCCCACAGGGTAGTTTTTGTCGTGTGCCCTTATCTACCATTGAGCTATATGTCCTTCCAGTGGTTACCCTAGTTTTCAAGGGAGTTTGCTAACAGAAGGATCACACTAACACTTCCTTTAGATTTGTACACTTTCACTGCATCCGATGTTACCATAGTTCTCCATTTAGAGGAAGGACACAAAAAATTTGATGGAACGTACACTACTAGAAATTAACTTTGCTTTTTCGGGTTCAGAGTAACAATATATGGGGCCCCTTTCCATCTGTAAAATAGGGGACAAGACTTGCACAACACTGTACGGTTAAATAATAACAAAGGCCGAGGGTGAACCTACCATGTCGTTGTGCCTCAAGTAAATCCCTTCTTCCCTTAAACAGATAAGCACGACATATCACTACCTTTACTACTTCGCACATGGCGTAACTCCAAGGCGAGAACGCTTGGATTCCTCTCCTCGACTTGCAACTCTCAACAGCGAGAAGGGGGTAGGGGCCACTGTGAGGTCCTCTCTCTCCGCTCTTGTAGCCTGG
This sequence comes from Acomys russatus, assembly GCF_903995435.1. Taxonomy (NCBI): domain Eukaryota; kingdom Metazoa; phylum Chordata; class Mammalia; order Rodentia; family Muridae; genus Acomys; species Acomys russatus. The sequence continues at coordinate 50,625,687 of NC_067143.1, read as the reverse complement.
ATACTCTTTTGAATTGTCGTCTGGGTGGCTGAAGGACGCTGATGATTGCTCCCAAGAGTCTGATCTTAATCCTCAACCGTTCATCAGAGACCAAGCTGTGCTCTTTCTAGCCCTAACCTCGCTAGCGAAAAGGTCGAAGCTCAGCCCCAATTACCGACGCCATTTTGACTGCTACGTGTGACGCCCCACGTTTAGCTGAAAGAGCAGCTGATTGGCTGGGAAAGGCTGAGGGCTAGGAGCGCGAAGATAAAGACTGGAGAATAAAGTAGATGCCAAAAGGAACTACACTCCCAGACTTCCTTGCGCTGTGACCGGCAAGCAGCGAGAGAAAGAGGACAAGAGTTTGAGCGAGGACTACAACTCCCAGAAGGCTCCGCGACGTCAGCCCTTTCCTTTTAAAACGCGAAGGAAAGGGGACAGGACAAATGGAGGCTTTTGAGCCCTCGTTTCTCAAAAGGCGGGAAAGGCGAACTACACCTCCCGGCGAGCCGCGCGCGCTTGCGCCTGCGCCCTGGTATCTGTCGCCATCTTGCCCCTTCTGAGGCACCGCAAACAAACCTAATTCCTGGTGTCCCCTAGTCTTGGCGGAGGAGCCTTTTAGATGAGCCCCGAAAGGCCGGGCAGGTGGGTGTCTCTCAGGCAGGGTCCTGGGAAGAGCTGGCAGGCTATCCAGGGTACGGGAGCACTTGGCCAGGCATGGGGAGCCCGGCTTGGAGCGGTCAGCCCCATCCTCCGTTGTTTCCTAACGGGATCGCGGGGCTCCCTCAAGTGGACTGAGGGGGACTCCGGCACGCCTGGTGATGGGACACCGGAGGTCGAGGTCTAGCAGCCCCCGGGTGACTCCAGGCCGTCTGTCTGCGCCCCTGCTTTTTCTCCGTTGTCCTCTCCGCTGTGGAGAGCGCGCGGCGCAGACGCTGGCCAGCGTTCCCGAGACCGGCTGCTGGCTGCGGGGGTGCGGGCTTGACATTGGGACCGGCTCTGAGCCGCGCGGGCGAGAAGCCGGGCCGGCTGCTCCTGTTGTGGTGCCGTGAGGGAGTGCGTGTTTGGAGAGGGGGCGGGGCGGGCTGCCTGCTGACACTTGTGCGGGGGACCGAGTCGTTGCGATCCGGGTCCCGGGAGCGCACTCTGGCTGCTGCCGCCCGGCTTTCTTTTGCTGTGCGGCCCCCGCCGTGGCCTTCGCTGGAGGGGATGCTTTGGGATGCCGTGACGTGGTGCCTGATTCGAGCGGTCGCCGGCCGCCTCCGACATCCTATCGGGAGGCGGGGACTGGCTTAGGGAGCGAGCGGATTCCTTTGGCTCTGCCCCTTCCTCCTCTCCACCCCCTTTCTTTATGTCATCCTGCCAGCTGGGGCGCGCCGTCCAGTTCGGCTCGCTCTGGGTTGGTTCTGAGCTCAGAGGACGATGGGAAAGTAGGGGGAAGGGGGCTCCACTTGAGGCCAAGAGTTGGAGTTAGCAACTCAGAGCCTGGAATGCAATAGAATGTTTGACTCTTAGGCTGGCTCATTCATTCATCCACTGTACTCCTGCTAATCCTCAATTGATCAGTTTAACATGTCTAAGGAAGGTCTACTCCGTGCTTAACCTGTTGAGTGTGAGCTACCGGTTCTGTGTCTTTTTGCCCTTAGACTAGGGAATTCTCAGTGCGAAATTCAAGACATCTAAAGTTTTGGTAACTGGTGGATTCATGACTATTTTACTGTCGAAACGTGAGAAAAGATTTCTTTGCTGAGTTCCATTTACCCAAATAACATGCTCTACCCTTTGCTTATTTTATTTCATAACTTGTTATTAAGGAAACTGGCAGAGGTCAAATCACTTGTCCAAGGTTGCACAGGTGGTAGACTCTTTATTTGACAAGTTATATGCCAGCCACGATGAAAACTTGACATGCCCTGCTTTCTAATGCTTACAACAACAAACTAGGTAGGATTACTTTTTTGTTTCATAAACATGTACACATTGGCTTGAGACGGGCCAGTTCACCAACATGAAACAACTAGTTATGTTGAAAAGCTGGAACTGGAACCAAGAAGTGTTGGACTCGGAAGCCTATGCACTTTCTTCTGGGAATACAAGCTGGACCAGTATGCTCTCAAATGGTGGTTTGATTCATTTGCCAGGAGCTGGAAAGCATGGTGATGAAGATGGTTATGAGGTGTCCTTTCAGCCTTCCTTTGTATACCGTGGGGGGTTTGTGGGTGGATTTCCAAGCGAGTGGCCTATTGCATATACTTTGTTAATTCGATTTCTTCTTCTTCTGATAGGGAGGACAAGCTCTTTGGGGCTTCCAAACAGAAGCAGCAATGCCTGTTGTGTGGCCAACCCTTTTGGATCTCAGCAGGGATGAATGCAAACGGATTCTTCGAAAATTGGGTATGATTTTTGTTGCTTTTGTTCTAAGACAGGGTCTCATTGTGTAGCCTAGGTTGTCTTCAGAGTGGTGACCACCATTCTCTGTGATCCCCCTTTTTTTTTTCTGGGGTGGGTCACGGCTGTTGATGGTTTAGCCCACTTCTTTCTCACTGTTTCCCCAGGGCCTAGAATGATTTATACATAAGATATAGGAATTATACAAGGAGCCATGATGTACAGGAAGCCTGATGTGTATTCTCTCTCTTTTTTAAAAGATTTATTTTTTTATTATGTATACCATGTTCTGCCTGCATGTGTGCCTGCCTGCCAGAAGAGGGCACCAGATTTCATTATAGATGGTTATGAGCCACCATGTGGCTGCTGGGAATTGAACTGAGGACCTCTGGCAGAGCAGACACTGCTCTTAAACTCTGAGCCATCTTTCCAGCCCTGTTGTGTGTTCTTAACGTCAGCATCTCACCTGATACTCAAGCCCCAAAGTAGAAAATTTTTTTGTTTTGTTCCCTTTTTACATATGAAATTCAAACCTAAGGCAGTACTCAAAGTAAGTCATGTGGTCAGTATTTAGCTGTAGCACAGTGGTTCTCAACCTTTTAATATTGCAACCTCATGCTATGGTGACCCCCAAACATAAGAAAAACAATTTGTTTGTTTGTTTTGGAGTCAGGGTTTCTCTGCGTAGTCTTGGCTACCCTGGACTCACTTTGCAGACCAGGCTGTCCTCGAACTCACACCAGTCTCTGCCTCCCAAGTGCTGGGATTAAAGGCATGTGCCACCATGCCCGACAATAAAAATTATTTTTGTTGTTATTTCATAACTATAATTTTGTTGTTATGAATCTTAGTGTAAATATCTGTGTCGTAGATGACCCCTCTGTGGGGTTGCTCAACTGTTGAAAGCCACTGTTCTAAATAATATGATTTCTTTTTTTTTTTTTTTTTTTTTGTCTCATTTTTGGATACTGCTAACTTTCGTAGGGGTGTGTGTGTGTGTGTGTGTGTGTGTGTGTGTGTGTGTGTGAGAGAGAGAGAGAGAGAGAGAGAGAGAGAGAGAGAGAGAGAGAGAGAAGAGAATCATATGCTTTTTCTGGATTCTAATTTAATGCAAGCTGCCTATTTCCCAGTTATATCTTTATATCTTACTGTAATTGGTAAGATACACATTATATTTAAACTTGATTATCTTATGCTTCTTTTTTTCCCTTTATAGCAGCCCTTTTCAACAAGCATTTAGGGAGAAGAGCAAGCCCTAATGCTAAGGCTTATGTTTTGTGTAAGGAACTAATGTCCTCCCCATGTGTGTAGGAGGGTCTCAGCCACATGTTGTTCCTGGAAATATTGAGAAAAAGAGTTACTCTAACCATTTGAATCTTTGGCTTAAAGTGAAAATTTGTGAAAGTGCTGTCGTAGAGTATAAGGGCCTTGTCTTATTTACCACCGCAGCCCAAGGCTAGTGTACTAAATAAGTGACAAGGTAATCTGGAAAGGATCATCAGTGTTTTGGTGGTGAATATTAATTAAGTAAAAAGCCTATTATTGTGGCTAGTATCTGAGAATATAGTGTTTAAAGCAGTTACTTTCATAAATTTGTAGGCCACTAAATCTTCCTTCAAAGGAAATCTTTGTTGTGACTTTCTATATGTAAATCAGATAGAATTGTACCTACTGTGGACCTCCTGCTAATCACTTCCGCCCCTTTTGTCTTTCCCCTTCCCCTACTCTGAGGATTTCAAACTACTTACATTGGTTTACCTATTTGAAGAGGGTTCTTTGAGGGAGACAGTCTGTTAAGCTTACATGTAAACTTTGATCATTATTTTTAAGGTGCTTGGCTGTGCACATGCACTAATGTAACTTGCTGTTGCTTATAAAACTGAGCTCCACTTCTCTCAGTTAAAAAACCAATGCTAGATGAACAGATCACAAAGACAGTAGAGGGCACTGAGGTTTCTGGGTTTTGGGAGCCTTGAATCAAGGGTTTAGGTTTAAATAAAGTTAGTAACCTTTAAGTCTAAGTTTATTCCTAGCTTTTGTCATTACTGATTTGAGGTGATGTAAGAAAATGGTTTGACCATAAGACTCTATAAAATCATGCACATCAAAAGGTTAAAGTTTTGGTGTTTAAGAGTAAACACCCATGAAACTGTGCAAGCCATCAAGGTTGTATCTGGAAGCTACCAGGTACCAGAAAGATACTACTTTATAAAAGCAGTGTGTGCCATTGTGTTGTTGCCATGATGGGGCTAATATGTATGCCCAGGCCAAATACTGGGTCCAGTCTCAGGAGCCATAGCTCAAAGAGAGTGCTAACTTTTTTTTTTGTTTTCTGTACATCATTTAAAATGTGGAGAGAAATGTTTAACCCTTGGATCTACATGTAGATTCTCAGTTTCTGAGTATATTCAGGTAAACAACTTACCCAAGATGAGCACAGACATACTAAACTTAGGGTCAGATTGACCTATATGTTGGGGCTCCCTTTCCATATCTGATTGACCATCACTGAAGAGGGTCAAATTGTTCTTAAGCTAGAAGAAGAGGTTGCACAGAAAGCGGGGGGGGGGGGGGGGGGGGGAAGAGAGATATCCCAGAAGAAACTGAAGAAATAAAGGCTTGGGGTGCAGGAAAAAAATTCTGCATGAAAAAATTAAGTAAAAGTAAAAAATAACCAGCAATAAATGTCTGTAGTTTTGTAGTTTTAGGCAGATAATGTGGGAGATGCTTCTGTACTAAAGAAAATGATTTACCTCCTGTGGTACTGCCATCTCCCGTGACACCTATGATGGTGGACCCTGACAGCAATTTGACCAAAGACTTCTTCCACCCATTGGGTTACTAGCATGGCTTTCAAACACTAGGTCCAAGTCCAAAGTCTAGAGAAGATGCCGTCTTTAATAATTGTTAGCTTAGAGCAGTGGTTCTTAATCTTCTTAATGCAACTCTTTAATATTTAAAAGTTACTCATGTTGTGACCCCAACCATAAAATTATTTTTATTGCTATTTCATAACCGTGATTTTGTTCTTGTTATAAATCATAATGTGAATTTGATATGCAGGATATCTGATATCCCACCCTGAAAGGGTCTCGACCCACAGGTTGAGAACCACTGGCTTAAGAGCTCAGCAGTCAGGTCGGGTGCCTCCCAACTTCTTGTAACTCCAGCTCCAAGGATCTCATGCCCTCTTCTGGCCTTATTGGGCACCTGCACTTACACGGCATTGCGGTCCCCCCTTTTTAAAAAAGTGTTGTTAGATTAAAACTTTGTCCCTTGAGAAACAACTATAAATGGTTTCAATGTGAGATGCTAAACATTTAAATTATCAGGAAATTGGGGAACCGAAGAGATGGCTCAGCGGAGCACTGAGCTGCTCATTTAGAGGACCCAAGTCCGTTTCCAGCACCCACACGGCAGCTCACAGTCCTCTAGTTTTGGAGATCTGTGCTCTCTTCTAGCACTAGGCATGTACACTGTTTATAGGCACACACCAGCAAAATACTCATACACACTTAAATAAAAAAGAAATTGGGCTAGACATTTATGATGCACTCAGGGTAACAGTAGCAGGCAATTGCTTGCTACTTTTTAACTGCCTCTCCCTTGCCTTATTTTTATAACTCATGACCTATAACTTAATTGACTTGGGGCTTTATGACTAAAGTTAATTAAGTGGCTGATTTGTTTAAATGGACCGGGTTTAGAGTTTTATAAAAGTAGTGTTGCGAAGGACAGGGGTGGCACATGCCTTTAATCCCAGCAGTGGGAAGGCACAGGCAGGTGGATCTCTATGAGTACCACGCCAGGTCTATAAAGTGAGTTCAGGCCAGCCAGGGCTCGGTTACACAGAGAAACTCAGTTTCGAAAAACAAAACAAAAAGCCAGGCGCGGTGGCGAGGGCCTTAATCCTAGCACTCGGGAGGCAGAGGCAGGTGGATTGCTGAGTCTACAAAGGGAGTCCAGGACAGCCAATGCTACACAAAGAAACCCTGTCTCAAAAAAAAAAAAAAAAAAAAAAGTGTGGTACACCTTTAGTTTTTTTAGGCATTTTAGCCAGATGTGGCGGCATCTGCCTCTAATCTCAGCACTCAAAAAGCAGAGGCAGGTAGTTCTCTTGAGTTCAAGGCCGGCCTGGTCTACATAGGTAGTCCCAGGTCAGTCAGGACTACATGTTAAGAGGCTGCTTAAAAAGAAAAAAGATGTTATATTGTAAATAAATGTTGTTTTTAATTTTATTTGTATGTGCCTATGCATACAAGGTCTGGCACACACTGGGGAATGTGTGGAGGTCAGGCCAAAGCTTTCAGGAATCAAGGTTTTTCCTTTCACTGTGTATGTCCTGGGAATTGAACTCTGGTCATCAGATTTGGTAGCAAGCTCTTTTACCCACGGAGACATCTTGCTTGCCAGCTCTGTTTATCCTATTTCTTCAGTCAATTATGTTTTCTTTGAAATAGTGTTTTTAAGTCAGGCATGGTAGCACATGCCTGTAATCCTAGCAGTAAGGAAGTGGAGGCAAAAGGATCAGGATTTAAAGCTAGTCTGAACCACACACACAAGACTCTGTCTCAAAACCATACAATAAAACCTGAAATGGCAATAATGTTTGTCTTTCTCAAGCCACCTTCTCCCTCTGATCTCTTTTTTTTTTTTTTTTTTTATGGCATTGCCATTCTCTTAAGCATTTTGCAAAATCTAAAATATTACTCATTTTCTTCTGCCATTTCTACAATCAGTTACTGGGTTTTAGCAAATAACTATTTAGTTTGGGTTTAAGGATTTTCTTAGTCTAATCGCTCTTTTTATATGTGAAATAAAACCTTCATAATACTTCATCTATTTATTAGTCATCTATCTAACACACACACATATCATTGTGATTTTAAACACTTTGAGAATAGAGACTTTGTTTTATAACTACAAACGTTTAAATATTTTCCCTGGTACTCTATCTTATAATAATCTGTTAGTAGTTTGGTTTGAATAGTGACTGTTGACAGACAGATAATTTTAGTTCCTTTAATGTAAAACTCTTAAAAGTAGTTACTCTTAGCTGGGCAGTAGTGGTGCACGCTTTAATCCCAGCACTTGGGAGGCAGAGGCAGGTGGATCACTGTGAGTTTGAGGCCAGCCTGGGCTACAGAGCAAGTTTCAGGATGGCCAAGGCTACACAGAGAAACTGTCTTGAAAAACAAACAAAACAAAAAGTACTTATTGTTACTGGAAGTGAAGTAAACATAAAGCATTTTAAGTTCTTTTGCCCTACTTTGCAGGAGTTTGTTGCCACAGCTCGTGTTTCCAAACCAGATGCTGTGTTTTTCATGCCTCTACCACTGTATGCAAACTGTCTTAATTTCCTGATGAGTTGTTTCACTGGTATTTTGCAGTTAAATACTTGCAGTCAGGACTTAACACTCTTCAGTGTATGTGTATTAGGATTCAAAATTGATTTGTTGAATAGAATACTTCAAATGTATTTTAATAGGGCTAAACATTTAATATAGTAAATCAGAGCTGCTTATTCCTAGTACCATTTTGTAATCTCTTCTGACTCTGATTACAGCAGAAATGTGTTTCTTGGAACCGAGTATTTGTTTCTTGCCTTTGAAGAAGCAGAGCTTTGTCTTTTGAAAGACACTCTAGCGGGTCTGCTGAGTATCCGGTACATACTCTATGCAGGCTGTTCAGTGGACTTAGACATTTCTGCTTCAATTACTCAGCCCAGTCCTCTATATAAGGCTTCCTTAAAATATTTATTTTTTATATGCATGGATGTTTTGCTTGCATGTGTGTTTGTGCACGTTGTGTGTGCACAGGGACTAGGGCAGCCAGAAAAGGTTGTTGGTTTCTAGGGAACTGGAGTTACAGATGCCTCTGAACCACTATGTGGGTGTTGGTATTTGACCCCAGGCCTGTGGAAGAGCAGCAAGTGGTCTTAACTGTTGAGCCATCTCTTTAATCCCTAACGCTCCCTTTTGGCAGAATTGTGGATACTATGAACAGAGCTATTTATTGGTTATTTATTGGTTAGCTTCAAGTCTGCAGCCTTACATCTATTATTAGTTAGCCCACATCACTGAGTTTCTGTTGGGCAGATAGCAAATATTTGTAACAATGTGAGCATGAAGATACCTCTAATTTGGACATTTATTTCCACCATTCAGTGCTTAAGTATATCTGTTTCATAGTGTTAATAGCCAAACAAACAAACAAAAACACCATTTTATTACTTTGCTTCGTTCTCTTTGTTGTTGGTTTTGCCTGACCTCCCCTGGGTTCCATTCAACCAGAAGCTAATTTGGCTGAACCTCTTCCTTTGTGACCTTTCTTTCTGGGGTTCTTCACAGCTTGTCGGTAGGTGCTATGATTCCTAGAGAGCAAGGCCACCAGTACAAGTACTCAGCAAGTATCTGCATTCCATTTGCTTATGCTCCATTGGCCAAAAGTAGCACAGAACCTAGAATTGGTATGGACAGAAAGCATCTTTTGTTGGAAAGGCTTGCGGACTTTTTTTTAATGTATGTTCTGACTTTGTGTGTGTGTGTGTGTGTGTGTGTGTGTGTGTGTGTGTGTGTGTGTGTTTTAACTTTGGCCTAAGTTAGCCTCAAATTTCTGATCTTCCTGCTGCTACCTTCTGAGTACTGGGATTACTGGACTATGTTAATCATGCCTGGCTTGCCTGTCTGTATCTTTGTGTAGGTGTGCATCCGTGCATCTTTGTATATTCCTTCACGCATGTGTAAAACAGAACAGCCTCAAATGTTGTTTCTCAGGGATCATCCATCTTTTAAAAAAGTTGTTTTATTTTCGAAAAGTCTTTAGAAAGGGTCTGTTACCTCAAACTTATTCCGTTCAGTAAACTAGGCTGGCTTAGTGCCTGTCAAGGATAGGGGATCCTCCTGTCTCTGCCTCCTTCAACATTGGGATGACAACTATCTATCTATCTTCTTTTCTTCCTTTCTTTCTTGTTTTTCAAAACAGAGTTTCTTTCCCTGGCTGTCCTGGAACTCACTCTAGACCAGGCTGGTCTTGAACTTAGAGATCCTCCTGCCTCTGCCTCCAGAGTGCTGGGATTAAGGGATGTGCCACCACCTTTTGGCTTTCTCTTTTCTTTTTTAGAGTGGATTTTGGGGACCAAACTCCGGTGCTGATGCCTCTATCGCAATTACTTTACCAACTGAGCCACTTTTCTGCCTGTATTTCTTTGACTCTGTTTCTTGCTCCATATCCCAGGTTGTCCTCAAACTCTTTCTGCCTTAGTCTTGTGAGTGCTGGAATTATAGGCATCTAACACTATATCAAGACTAATTAGTCATTTTGATGGTAGATTTGTGTGTTTTCTTTGTTTAGATGGAACTTTTTGTAGACTTAAAGATGTGGCTACCATCCTTGGCTGGGTTAAATGTTCTTCAGTAATATGGTAGAGATTTTCTTTCCTAGCCTTTTCCACCTCGACTTCCGTGAGACATGTATAGCAAAGCAATATAAATGATGAAAGTGACACTTGGCTCTTCATATTCAATAACATTTTTGAAAGGCATTTAAAATTTTGCATTTGGTTGATTTTGGATTTCTTGCCCTGAAGTTTAATATCGCACAGCCACATTGTTCAAAACTAAAGGCTTATCTTGATAAAATAATCTTCTTTTTCTAGAATTGGAGGCATATGCTGGAGTTATCAGTGCACTTCGGGCACAGGGGGATCTCACCAAGGAAAAGAAAGATCTTCTCGGAGAACTCTCAAAAGTCCTTAGGTAATTTGTCATGAAAGTTTTGGTGATGTGACTAGAAATCTCATTTTGTGGGGATTTACTTCTTTTCACTTACAAATTGAAGAACAGAGATTTTCAGTTTGTTAGGTACTTAGAGATTTTATTCCAGTTGTGTGATTGCTGCCATAAAAAATGGGGAAACTCGGTTTTTGTTGGATGAGCCAATCAAAGGGTTTAAGGCAGATGTTTTTGGTTACCTGGATGGGAGGTCCTCTGACAGATGAAAGAAAGAAGAGCTGGTGGAACTGAATTTCATGATGCAGAATTGGCCTTTAATGGAGGGAAAAGAGGGGGGATGTAAGCACGATGCTTCAACATGTAAGTGGGTGCGAGTCATACAGTCAACTTCCTTAATCTCTTTACTCCTTTCCCTGCGCTAGAGTGGCACCTGAACTCATCAGACAACTCTAGTCAAAGGGGGTCCTTGGTACTTTGTCTTGATCCATTTTTATATCTTGCACTTTCTCAGAAAATGTTCTGCTTTAACTCAAGTTTGCTTTCTACGTTTAAAGTCATTTTGTTCTAGTTTTAGAAGTTAAAATATGGAAGAGGCTCTTATTATGTAACTAACATTAATATCTGAGTGTAACTAAGTAGGTTCTTAGTCTTATGTTTTGTTGTTTATGCTTCCTCATAAGTTCTGCTTTTAGTCCTTAAGTGTGTGATGCATGCTATAAATTAGCGTCAAGGTCTAAAGAATACATGAGTGGTGTTTACCTTATTGGGTATTTGTGAATATAATGGATGTAGTTTTTAAAAACTGTTTCATTTATTGCTGTTTAATATATGCACATTTTTACCATTGGTAACAATGTAGAAAGCACCTAGGTGAAGTTGAGTCACATTTCATTGCATGTACTCACAAGAAACACATTATCTGGCCACTCTTCCTGCTTTTATTATATTCATTGAACATAAAATTATCAGACTCTTCAGCCTTAGAGAAGACCTTAGAAGACTTTCTTCTAAGTGCCCAGTCCTCCTGCCAGCAGTCATGAGATCAGTCCTTGAGCACCGGTTTCCGTGTCTGGTTAGCAGGAAGCACTGCTAGTCCTGCCGTGGCCTGCTGTTCCACAGATGGGAAGAATCTGCATATCAGGCTGAGTTTGTCTTCCTGCGATTTGCAGATAAATAGTCCTCAGTTACACAGAGTCAGTATGAAACCTTTCCTATGACTTTGAAACATTTGATGATACACATTAAGCAAAGTAATCCTCAACCCCCAAAAGATGTTGACTTAAACATTAATAAAAGTGTAGAGAAGAGCTGCCTGCTTGGCAGAGTTCTATAATGGCTATTTTTTTTCATAGCATCTCAACAGAACGCCACCGTGCTGAAGTTCGGAGAGCAGTAAACGATGAACGGTTAACAACAATTGCACATAAGTAAGCCATTAGTCTACCACCCCTGGTTGTTTAAAATGATGTAGTGTAAAGTAGCTTTGAGACAGTCTTCCTTTTGTATGGCAGATCCCTTGAGGCTTTTACCTTAATAATATCTCTGTACTCAGAGACCCTGCCCCTAGTGATTACTGTTTATTCTATTGGTTACTTTTCTTTTTTGTTTTGCATTTTGTTAGGGAAGCTTAAAGGTCAAATCCTATTACAAGGTAATCTCTGAGCTGGGTGTGGTGGCGCACACCTTTAATCCCAGCACTCGGGAGGCAGAGGCAGGTGGATCAATGTGAGTTCGAGGCCAGCCTGGTCTACAAAGTAAGTCTAGGTCAGCCAAGACTACACAGAGAAACCTTGTCTCGAAAACCAAAAACCAAACAACAAAAACGGTAATCTCTGTATAATCACAGCTCAATAACAAAGACACATGCTTCCCTAAACTGAAAGGTGCTTAGAGGCTTCTTGTAATGGTATTTGATATGTATATTGCTTTATAAATAGGCATTACAGTTTTTATATGGCTCTAATTAAAATGTTTCGAAAAATATTTAGAAAAATATAAAATTATGTATTTTAAGGAATATAAATATAACTTAATGTACTTTAAAAAGCAAACACATTAAAGAGATAAAGACTTCTTATTGGGTCATCATAACTGACGGACTGGGTAGGCATTAGTTATCGATAGTGCATCCTGAAGAGCAGAAAGGACCAGAAAGTAATCCTTTCAGTGATAGCGGAAATGTTACATAAAATGTTAAAGTATAATCCATTTGTTTTAATTTTTATGTTTTAATACGATAAACTAAAACTAAAGAAAAAGAACTCAGTGCATTACCATAATGTGATGATATAAGGCATTTGGCAGAATTTAAATTGATTACGCAGCTCTGTTGGCTTCTTGTACGTCACTGTCCCTCATTTTACTTAACACATAGAATGGGGTACTCACATCTTTAACAGTTTGGCTTGAAGGCTTTGCTGTTTGTTCTGGAAGTCTGAGATTCATCTGTGGTAGCTATGCATTGTAGAAACTTAGACGTTCTCTGTAGAGATGGCAAATACTTAGTTTTCAGTTTCAGTTGAAACATTCAAATTTAATGTGTCCCTTTTTGAACTTGCCTCAGACTTTAGGATCAGAATGCTTTAAACTGGGTCTGGATTCTAATTTGTGAGGTGGTAATAGGAACTATGTTCTAGATAATAAAGTAGGAAATGAATTCCTTAGAAGACTCAAAGGGTGTTGTGGGGCAATGAGTTGTAAGTTGATGCATCAGTGTCATTCTTAAAGGATAACATTTATTTAGTCTCCTTTTCCTTTTTTCCCCTTTTAAGAATGAATTTATCCTTATATTTGGGTGAAAGACCAAGTTACAGGTATGCAAATAGGTTATTATTATTCCAGGCTTTTTCTTGTATTTATTTCCAAATTGACGCTCTCAATTATTCAGGAGCATACTCCATTTGTGAATTAACCATGCCCCTTGCTTCCTCTCTTCCCTCCTCACCTTCCTAATACTGCCCGACTTTTAGCCATTTTTGCTGCTTGGGAATATCTCTAGTTAGAGGGGGGGAAGGGAGAGGAGGTGAAAATTTTTATAACTCATTTCACTAGTTGTTAGTTGGCCTGAAAAAAAAATTGGTGCAAGAATTTACTAGTAATTGCCAAAATAATTTTTGGATAATATGTGGATTTCTTTAATCTATTTTACCTCTCCCTTTCCGTCCTCTCTCCATTAGCATGGATAATTGAGAGTTGGCTTCTATTCCACCTGTTTCTCTGCCCTCCCCTTTCTTTCTGATTTCCTTAATATATGAATTTCTCTTTTTCAAAAAAAGAATTTACTTCAGTATATAATTTTTATAAAAGCTTCTGAGGACTTTCTGAACTCTGATTTTAATATTTTATATTGTGGTTTAGTATGACTGGATACTATTTTTATTTGTTGAGCCCAAGAGTCAGAGAATGAGGATTGGTAGCACTTTCTTGCCCTCAGATATAGCAGTGGAACCTAGTAGGCCCAAAGAGGACCTGAGGGTTTTAGTTTGTAAAAACACTAGAGGAATGCATTCCCTTCTCCCCCTCCCCCTCCCTCTCCCGACTTGAAATTGCTGTGGAGCCCAGAAGGAATGTGCTTGAAAGGGATGGGAAACCTGAGAAGATTGAGCAGGAAGAAAGGGGATCAACAGGAGGAAGGACCCAGGGCCCAAGAGAAGCTGCACTAGAGGCCTTCTGTTCCAAGGCTTGACTGGGAGGGCGCTTGTCCTTTGATACTGGATTGAGCTCTTAGTTCTACCAATATTAATGCTTCCATGTTTTGCTTAGTCCACTCCTTGTCCTCAGTGTCTCTACAATTAGACTAAAAATGGTAGTCTGGAATACCAAATCTCTGCATATCTGCCAGCTGTCAGAAGTTCCCAGGATGCTGTGTGGCAGTGGGAGGCTGCAGCTTTTCTTAACTGCTGCCCATTGTAGCTCATTAGGATGTGGCTTTCTCAGAGCAGGGATCAGTTTAGTGTTCACACCTCCCCGTGGTCGTTGGATGACTAGAGAGGCAGGAGGGTGTGCATACTGAGGGGACCTTCAGGTTCAATACATAATTTCCAAATTCACTTAGATGACTTGTTCAGCTAACACGTATTTACAACCTTATCACTAAGCCAATAGGAACTTTTGACCTAATTCTAACATGATACTTCATTTCTCATTCACTTAATATTTAAGCATGCTTGCATGAGTGGACATTTGGAAGGTATAATTCTTCCTGAAAATTGCAGTTGTGTCTTTTTGCACTGCAAGCTTCATCTTTTCAGTAGCACATGTCCATGTGTTTCATAATATTAATCTTCTATGTCTGCCACCATTTAAACAATATGCCAGGTAAGTGTAGAAGTCACTATGTATGGTAAACTCAGACCAACCAAGTTTATTAGTGACAGTCCAATCAAATAGGAGTATGCCAAGGAAACGCTAGCCTTTGGAAAGTTTTCATGTAACAGTAATAGTGGTTTTTGGTTTTTTGTTTTTTGTCTTCTTATTGTTTGTACTGTTCTTTGTTTCTGAACTAGTGTTAACGTGGAACTTATGTCACATATTTGGGAGGCGACTGGGACCTCAAGAAGTCTACCTTTTCTTCCCTTACATAGGACTGCTTTAAATTACAAAAGAATTTATATATTTTTCATAGTAACCCGACTGGGTTCTTCATCTTGAGTCCTTCTTCTTTTCCTTTCCTTCTTTCCTTTCTTTCTTTTCTTTTTGCTTTCTTTCTTTCTTTTTTCTTTTTTTTTTTTTTTGGCAATATTTTATTTTGATGTTTTGACACAGGGTCTCACTATATAGCCTTGGCTGGCCTGGAACTAACGGTGTAAACCAGGCTGACCTTGAACTTACTGAGAGATTATCTTTTGCCGAGGGGCTGCTAGGATTAAAGGCTAAAGGCCTGTGCCATCAGGCTGTTTTAAATCCTTTTAAAGTTGTAATTTATTCCCCTTAGCAGTAGTTGGCAGTAATTAGACAGTAATGCTCAATTGGTATAAAGCAAACCTGCCCATAAAACCCACTAGGAAACTTTTATTCTTTATGTTTATGGTATGACAAATAATTACAGAAGCGTGGTATATTCTTGTTGAAGGAGCCATTTATTGTGTGGCCCTAGGCAAGTTAATTAACGTTCTCTGTGATTCAGTTTCTCTCCTAGAAAACGGAGATGCTAATACTATGACTTCTTAGGATTGCTGAGAGAACTGGGTTAGTTTACACAAGATATGCTGAGCAGTGCCTGAAATATAATGTGCCCTGAGTTGATTTTAACCACACCGTCACTGTCACCACCACGACAACCTCCATCATCATGGAATTACTCCCCTGCCCACTGACAGAGGATTTGGGGTACTCTGCCTGAATTTGAACAATCACTGGGTATAGAGTCTAAGCTAGGCTGAGGACCTGTGGTCTCACTAAACTTGAAATATTTCTGATTTAGTGAAGAAAATCAGTTGTTTCTAGATTAATTTTAAACCTTGACACTAAACATTAGGATATTTCATGAGGCTAAGTTAAGAGATATGGCAGGTGTCTTCTGGTATTTTAACCTCTAGTCTGATTTCTGGAACAAAACTTACTTAATACATTTAAGGCAGACTATTTAATAATGTCTTAGAGAGAGAGAGAGGGTCCAGTTGCTACAAGTGCCTTTTGGAGTGCAGGGTACACCATACAAATAAAGTAAAGTAATGATAGATTTCTTTTACCGTCCTCAGATGTGCTTTTTTTTTTTTTTTTTTAACAGGAAGGGTAATATAAAAATACAGTGAATACTATCAGTGACATCTGCTCTTGTATGCAGCTGTTTTCCATCTTACTAACTCCTCTCGTTTACTGCCTCAGTTTTCTGTGTTTGAAAGCCTTTAGAATCTCTGGCCATGCGGGCAGTTAGGAAATTTTGCAAAGATTCATTAAATTCCATCGTTAACTATAAAGAAAAGTCTGATTCTTAACACTCCCAGTGCTGTTACTTTATTGGCATAATTACAAAATTAAGTTTTAAAAGTTAGTAGAATTGCTCGTTTTCATTCATGAAACCAATTACCTAAAATCAATACCAATTTTTATTTTCAAAGCATAGAAAATAATTTTGTAGTTGCAGTTATGTTCATTATAGGATTCAGATTATAGAGTAAAGTGTGTAAGAACATCAATGTGTGGCATTCCTTGAATTTAATTGTTCCTAAGTTTGATCTTGCTTAAAATGAAGCCTCGTCAGAATTCAGGATATTTCTTATCATTTAAAAAAATGTGTTTATTCGACTCATTTCCAGCAAGTGCAAACCCTTGTAGCAGTGTTTTCTCTTTTGTTTAGTATGTCTGGACCTAATAGTTCTTCAGAATGGTCCATCGAAGGGCGTAGATTGGTACCACTGATGCCCCGACTGGTTCCCCAAACTGCCTTCACTGTAACAGCAAATGCTGTGGCCAACGCAGCTGTCCAGCACAATGCATCCCTTCCTGTGCCTGCAGAGACAGCAAGCAAAGAAGGTGAGTAGGACACTGTGTTAGAGATGATCCCTGTCAGGGTTCTTCATCTGTTTGTAGTATGTGCATAACAATTACGAGATTGATTGTATGGCTTTGAGTCTCAAACTAGAAACTGCCAGGCTTTCAGTCTCCACTAAAATAAAATTCTTTACTTCAAAGGGAAAACTATGTTAGTCACAGAATTGCAAAAAGCTTTCTCAGATTGAGTTTGTGACATTAGTGTATCTTTTGTCTTATTTTGTTTGTTTTGTTTTGGCCATAAAACCCCACTGTAGCCCAGGCTGGACTCCAAGTTGAGGTAGTCCTTTCGTCTCAGCCCTCCTGCTGCTGAGATTACAGGCCTGAGCTCCCATGTCTTCTGAGGTGAATGGAAGGACTTAAAGAATGGCAATGTAGAATAAACAAGATGACAGAAGCACCTGTTGGGTAGAAGATGTTGAGCTGATAGCTCCAGAAGGGTAAACCTGTCTTTTTGAATCAGGGTACACGTAGCCTGTAGGGTTTCAGTCAGTGAGCACCTTTTTTCTGTTACTTAATCTAGTAATTGTCACACTTTAAAAATCCTTGAATTCTCTTAGCAAGGATATTACTGAATTTGAAAGTATGCTTGGAACAAAAGCAGCTCTAAAAACAATGCATTGCTAGATTATTCTGAGAAGTTGTCTTGTCTTGTCTAGTAGTGGGCTTTGAATAGAGTGAGACACACACACTTGTCTGGGCTTGGCCTTAAGCAAAAGGAAGCTGTATTTTCAGGGAGGCAGTTATCTGTGCAGACTTAGGTTCTACTAGACCCCTGTGTTCCTCGTGGTTGGCAGTTATGTTTCTTCTCTGTGCACTTTTGCCTTTTCCTCTTGCTGGCTGGTAAAATGGGAGGAAAGTTGGGTTGCTAATAGTAAAACCAGTGTTTGGATCTAAGTTTGTTATTTCCTAGCTTTGTGACCTTCAGCATCTTAGCATCTGTAAACTGTGTTCCTCATCATTAAAAGGGGGTGTGGTGTGAGAGCTGGTGATGATGGGAAAGACTTAGCACAATACCTGGTACTCAGTACAGATAACTCCAGGCTCTTCTTGGTGTTCTAAGTTGTGTCGTTACACTAAATGGTAAGGAGGTTGAAATTTCATGTCCTTATCTGAGTTATTGTTGCACTACTTGGCTGGCAAATGACAGATGAGTTAGTGTATTTAAAGAGATGGTAGCTTGGTTCTCCTATAAGCACTTTGGAAATTGCTGTGATTAGGGAGAAGTTACACTCACCCCACTGTTGGTGCTGATGCTGGTTTTAAAAAGTACTTCAAGTTT
The DNA here is from genome assembly GCF_903995435.1 of Acomys russatus. Taxonomy (NCBI): domain Eukaryota; kingdom Metazoa; phylum Chordata; class Mammalia; order Rodentia; family Muridae; genus Acomys; species Acomys russatus. The sequence goes on along the minus strand of NC_067143.1, from coordinate 50,607,813 downwards.
GTGCCTGTTGTCCAGTTTTTGCCATTATGAGAAATGGTTTCCCTTTTTCCTCAATAAAGTTTGCTTTATACTTCCATTTACTGTTACCTGTTGATAAGCTGGTAAATACTTGGGAAAGACCCAGTAAATGATGATTTTCAAAACAGCCCTTAACTCTTTGAGTCTGCTACCTTGTCCTAGCATCTAGCTTCTGATGACATGGAAATGATATAAAAGTATTTCTCTGTATGTCTGGACAGTTGTGGTGAAAGTTAACAGCAAACTTTTTTTTATCATTCCTTCAGTAGTGGTTTGCTATTCCTACACAAGTACCACGTCAACCCCAACCTCTACCCCTGTTCCAAGTGGCAGCATAGCGACGGTTAAGTCTCCACGGCCTGCCAGTCCTGCCTCCAGTGTAGTTGTCTTGCCAAGTGGAAGTACTGTGTATGTCAAAAGTAAGTGATGTTTCAGTGTTACCAGGGCCCTCCTGACTTAGTGCTGCAGTCTGAGCTCTGACTAGATCTGCTTTTCTGCTATAAATCATCGGGCTACAACTTGTTTCAGTGTCAGTTTTCGAAGGTTCTAAAGACTTCTTATCCGTATATATGACTAGGTATTTGCTTTTTCATCAGCTCTGGGATTTGAGAAATGCCATTTTTTTTTTTTTGTTTTTGCTTTGTGTGGGAAATCTGCCTTTGAACAGTGCTTTCCTTTAGGCATTGAGATCTTTTGATTCCTGCGGAACACAGATGAATAGGAACTGAAGGCATGTGCTTAGGTGACTATTTGATGTTTTCCCAGAATTCCACTCTTTGCAGTGCTTTCTTGAATTACTTTATATATCATCCAGCTCTTATATTTAGCGACTAATTCTAGGGGCTACCTTTTATATTGCTACTTGATACAATCTTAAAAATATTTTATTTGCAGTTTTAAACTGACTCTTCTCTGCTCTATACAAGGTCTTTTTTCTTTTTCTTTTCTTTTTTTAGACAGAATCTTCCTGTGTAGTTGAGACTGTTTTCAGACTTGTGATCCTTCCTGCTCTAGCCTCTGTGTGCTGGGACTACTGCAGTTACTACCAAACTTGCTTCTACAAAACAGTTTGATGTCCAGTTTTTCTTATATTAATGCTTCTTGATTTTTATTTAAAAATTGTTTTATATTTTACTTTTGTTTGCTTTGCTTTTTTATCATTAGTATTTTATTTTAATTGGTCTCAATATAGTAATAAATTATTTTCTCGTAGATTTTTGAGGTGGTATTTGCCTTTTTTAAGATAGGTTTCTAGGTCATTGCCAGTGCTGCATAGAGTCTAAAAATTGAAGCTGTAAAGACTTGTATTTTATTACCAACTCCATGAGTCACACTGTGTAATATTTTATACATACTCTGTAGAAATTTCCCATGTACATTGCTGTGTATCATATGAATTTTGTGAAATCTACAAAAGCATTGAGCTACAAAAATGCTGAGAGTCATGGACTGTTAAGTTCATCTCAGGGTTTTGTAGATTTAACCAAGGTAGTCTTTAGAAATGACTCTCAGGACCTTTTTGTTGTTGTTGTTGTTTTTCAAGACTGGGTTTCTCTGTGTACCCTTGGTTGTCTTGGACTTGATTTCTAGACTAGGCTGGCCTCGAACTCACAGAGATCTGCCTGTCTCTGTGTCCCTGAGTGCTGGGATTACAGGCATGTGCTACCATACCTGCCTCTGGACCTATTTTTAAAAATAAATTTTAAAACTACTTTTATAAATCTCAAACATTAACTATTTCACAAACATGTATTTTTAAGTCACAAGAATTATATCACTTTGTTCTCAAAGACAATGTTAGTTTTATTATTCATTCACCAACTTTGTGAAAGTCAACATACCAGGGAGACAAAACAGTTAGACTTAGTCATTCTTGTCTAAAAGCTTTTTAATAAGGGAGATGTCTAGACAGTTGTACAAAGTGCTTCATGTACTTATGCTCAAAGGAGAGGTGGGTTAGCTTTGCATCACTGAGAAGGCGGCTTGCAGGGTGATGATGGCAGGATGAAGAAGAGGTCTTCAAAGCTGGTGGTGCTCTTCAATGAAAAACACGGTACACAGACTCAGAGATAAGAAGGTGCTGAAGTATGTTTGGATAATGGTGAGAAATTTAGTTGGTCAAGATTTTAGATGGGCACAGGGTTAGGGTGATGGTATTGTGTGCCTTGAAAGATAGTGGTCCTTGAGTTTTGGTCTGATAAGGATTTTGGGAGGATAGGGAAATACAGACTTAGGGAATTTCAGGCTGTGCATCTCAGTCATGACATTTCCTGTCTTGCTTTAGCATAGAGGAGTGTAGAACAGATGTCGAAAGATGCAGGAGTGTCTGATAGCTTTATTGATAAAATACAGACAAGAGACAAGGAGCCCCAAGTGGAGTAGTAGTTTAAGGAAAGGGTGGGTATTAAGAGAGACAACTTTTCTGAGGGACTTAGTGGCAGATTGGGCATAAAAGAAAGGGAGAGGCCAAGGATGACACAGACATTAAAAAAAGTATAAGAGGCAATGTTAGTTTGTGTAAGTAGGAATACTGTCATCGTCTTTCAGGTGTTAGCTGTTCAGATGAAGATGAAAAACCCAGAAAACGCAGGCGAACAAACTCTTCTAGCTCCTCTCCTGTTGTCCTGAAGGAAGTTCCCAAGGCTGTTGTTCCAGTCTCAAAGACGATCACTGTGCCCGTGAGTGGCAGTCCCAAGATGAGCAACATCATGCAGAGCATCGCCAACTCCCTACCACCCCACATGTCACCCGTGAAAATAACTTTCACCAAACCATCCACACAGACGACCAACACAACAACACAGAAGGTAGGTGCTGGAGGGAGTCAGTCCTTCTGCCTCTGCCCACGGTGTGACGTAGAGCTAGCTGGCGGTCACCTGCCGCGTGCTTATGCTGGGAACACTCCTCTTGTTTAATTCTGCACATAGCACATTGAGATAGATATTATTACTCACTTTGTAGGGATGAGGCTCACGTGCCAACTGATTTGCTCAAGATGACAGCTAGTAGATCTGTTTCTACACTTACAATGTATTTCGTAATTGTAGTGCCATTTTGAAACAAACTAGAAAAGTTTTAAAGTCTTCATTTATGTGGCTTGTCTTAGGTTTAGGAAGTCAGTTTTTGTTCTGCTAGTAAGTAGAGCTAAGTGTTTCTTAGGAGAAAGAAGGGGAATGGGTAAATGAATAGCTGTTATGCTCCTTTTTAAAATGTATATGCTGTCATGCATTCATTTCTGACCTCAAGTCATTAGTATTCTGTTAATTTCATGTTCTTGTAACCCTCGGTCTTCACACTCGTTTGGATTCTGATGGCCTGAGCCTTATTTTACACCTGCATCTCTGTGGTTTCCTTTTTAGCATCTTTCTGCTCTTCCCTTTTTCTTAGTTTACTTTGCTAGAGCATGTCCTTTAATAGCTTCCCAGTGTATGGGTGGCTGAGAAGTTTTTTGAGATCCTTTGTGGACAAAGGACATTTTTTTTCCTATGAGTATTGAAGACATTTTTTACTTCGAGCTTCTAATATTACTTTTGAGAGACACCCAGTGCTGTTGTTTCTTTCTAGCTTCTGGTTTTGTCTCTGGAAACTTTAGAGGACTGAACCAACAAGGGCTTCAGGACCCTTAGATTCTGTTTTTAGAGCTTTGTATCCTGTACACTCAGGTCGACAGCTCTCCTCGCGGGTTACCTCTTTGATGGTCTGCATTTCCGTTGTGGATCACTTACTGAGAATTTGGAACTTTCTAAATTGATCCTTTAATTTTCTTCTACTTTTTCATTTCTGTTTTCCAAGTGTTTTCTACCCCACCCTCACCCCCACTGTAACATAGTAGCTTGAGGTATGGATTTTGGAACTAGACTTTCTTGATTTTAAATCTGGCTTGTCACTAGCTTTTTTTTACTGTGAGGAAACTAAACTCTATACCCAGGTCTTTCCTGTGAAATAGAGGGGAAAATCCCAGTGTTTGTGTAAGATCTTTGGGTATAATAAATAGTCTATGTAAAGATGTTAGAAGAGACCCTAACACAGGTAAATGTGTGTCGTCATTTTCTGTGCCCTTGATCAGTGTCTATATTACTTGCATGGAATTGTTTATTTTTGATATCATACTTTATTTTTCTTGGAGAAAGGATCTCAGTATTTAGTTCAATCTTGCCCTGGATTTACTTTGTAGCCTTAGTTGGCCTTGGAGCCTGAGTGCTGAGGATCACAGGCATGCATTAACGTTCTTGGCAACCATCATATTTTAAATTTCTAATAATTCTTCCTTCTCTTGTAGATGTTCCTTACTTTTCTTTTGAAAAATAACACTCTGCCTTTTTTTTTTTTTTTTTAGTGTTCTGCTTTTTGATAGGATGATTGTAATTTTTTTTATTTGATTATATCATAAGTCTTTTGGTCTGGCTTTCTTTTTTTCATATTCTTTATCTTACCTGTTAGTTTTTCTTTTCAGAATTTCCTTAAGTATCTGGCAGTCAGCTTACATATGAAGCTGGCACACTCACTGCTCTATTACTGTGCCACTCATCCTTAGGGTTTTCCTGAGTGGGTTTGATTCATCAGGCAAGAATCTTCAGCTTCCTACTTTGAGTATTATAAACCTGGCTGCCAGTATTTTAGAATAAATCTCAGAAGGGTACTGTGCTATCTGAGATAATAAGTGTTTCTAGTCTTTTCTCATCTCAGGGACAAGGGTTAAGTAGGATTGAGTATTTTTGATGTGACACAGAGCTTGCACCCTAGAAAATGCCAGCTCTTTTGCTTTATAGAGTGTTTTTGGAAGTCAGCATTTTACTAATTTACTGATAATAATGAGTTGTTTCAAATACATGAATCTGCCAGTTCACTAAAGCACATCCATCAAATGTTGAAATCAAATGTTTTATTATTTATACAGCGTTCTGCCCGCATGTGCGCTTGCCCACCACAAGAAGGCACTGGATCTCATTAGAGATGGTCGCGAGCCACCATGTGGTTGCTGGGAATTGAACTTGGGACCTTTGGAAGAGCAGACTGTGCTCTTAACCTCTGAGCCATTTCTCCAGCCCAAAATCAAGTGTTTAGATGGCTTCAGGGCTTATTAAACATAGTCTTTACACTTTTACTTGATTTCAAGTAAGCATTTCTGAATGTCACTTTTTACATGGTGTTGCAGTTACTCCTGTTTTGTGCATGTGTAGAAGGTTTTTTGTTTCTGGTGTGTGAGTCATGCTGGGAAATGAACCCAGGGCCTTGTATTGACTGGAAAAGTGCTCTACCACTGTGCGGTGTCAGCCTTAGCTCTTAGTTATGCTTTTGAGCTGGCCTTCACACCAACTGACTGTTACATAACTTTGTTTCAGGTTGTTAAGTCTTCACTGTAATGCTTTTAACTGCCTTCGTTACTGGATCTAATGGCTATTTTTTTTTTTCTCTTCTTTCTCTTTCATCTACTTAATAATGATTTTAGTATTCAAGAAATAGCTTAGGAAAGCTGCAGCTAAAAGAGTACCTAGATCTCATCCATATTCTTTTGTGTTTCATTTTTATTCATTATGTTTATAAGTAGTTGATGTTATAAATCACAAGTTTATTTCCTATTTCTCCTATAGACTGCTGAGGGTAGCTTTGATCTGTTTTATTCATCACTATATTCCCTAGTACTTAGACCAATGCCTTGGCATGTACTAGATGCTAATTAATATTTGTTGAATGAATGAATTAGTTAATGAACAAATCAATACACACAGTACTATCTGGTCATGTTAAGCAAGCACTTTCCCACAGAGCTGTGTCACTAGCCATCTGCTCATTGTCTACAAATCTACCTGTTTCCTTCTAAGACAAAAGTGATAATAGTACTTATGAGTTACCAGGAGAATTAGATGAGATTACTCATTGAAAATAATTATATAGTCCATACAATGCGTGTTTAGTAAGTGCCACCTAACGTCATTAGCTTTCTAATCTTTTTTGGTGACTTATAAAAATATTTGTAGCAGATGGGCTCCCCGTAAGTGAAATCTGAATGCTCTGGCTTCTTTTCCTTTTTCCTTACTGACTCTTGTTTTATCTTCAGGACTTTGAGATGAGAATGAATATTTGAGGTTGTCAGACTCATGCTTTTAAGGGGCACATTTATTTCCAAAGTCACATATAGGCCATACAGTAAATTTTCAGATCCAGAAATTTAGGCTTACTTGTGTTTAAAACAAAACAGAACAAAAAATACACAAAAACAAACAAACAAACAAAAAAAAAACCCCACAAACATTTAAGAAAAATAGACTCATTTATTCTACAAATAATTACTTAGCATCTACTGTGTTTCAGTTGTAAATCTGCGCCCTTGTCATTTCTTTTCTGCCATTTATTTTTAAAAGATTTTTGGACATCTAGTTATGGTTAGGATTAATAAATACACTTTCCATGTTTTGTTTTGTTTTCTGTTTGCTGAGGAGTTGGATTTCAAAATATTCTTATCCAAGGCCATTGTCATAATTGTATTTACCTTGGATTACTTACAATTTGTATTAAAGTCAACTTAGCAATTACTAATTGTAGGCAAATGGCCTTACATTAGGTGTAATTGTTGCTGATTTTGTAAATGGTATTCACATTTAAATAGGCTGTGCATTTTTAGTGTAGATACATTTCCACATATGTTAATATGCTTCATTTAAAACAACATTGGTACAACACTGATAAAAACAGAACAACACAATACAGCTTAATGCTTTCATGTGCTTGATTGATATTTTTTATTTTGTCCTTAGGGTGCAAGTCCCAGCACTCTTAAGGAGTTTTTGTGAATACTAGAAGGTCAGTAATTTGAATTATGGCCTGAATAAACACTGTGTGATTCACTTGGCTTCAGAACCTTTTTATCTTCCCTCTTGTAATAAGCATCTTTAAAGTATAAGTGATCTCTCCAGGGTGGATCTCTAGTTTGGGAAGCACCTTTACAGGTCAGAAATCATTTATGTACTGAAATCTCAAGTTATGTCTTATCATTTGTATCTGTAATCTAAAATGTACTCCTAAGGACTCTAGATTTAGTCTTTTCTTAATGTTAGAACCCTGCCTCCATACCCTCATTCTGAAATTTCAAATATTTGAACTGTGCACATTTGTCTTTCCCTTCCATGCACAGCATTGCTAATTGACTATAGCTTACTTTCCTGCCAAGCCTGGTGAAACCTCTTCTGTACAGCAGTCATCAGCACTGTGCCTCTTGGAAGCTGTGTTCAGGATTGGCAAAGTGAAACCCAATTGCCTTTAGTACTCTAAGTAGTTGGGTGTGGTAGCTATGATTTCTTTGTATACTCAGGGATATCAAGAGTTAGGCAGGGAAGGAAAGAATGTTTCTAATGAAACAAACACAGTATGTTTAACATGTTTCTAGATAGCTATAATGCTTCACTCATGTTTTTCTAACATTAAATAGAAACAGTAAGTTGCTAGTAAGTATCATCTGTAACTGTCAAATGTTGACCACCTGCTATGTGCCTAGTAGATGCTTCTCATGATATATCACCTAATCCTTGTAATGATTTTGTAAGGTCAGAATTATTATCCTTATAATAGAAAAAATAAACTGGAGCCTCGAGATTTTAATACATCTAGGGGCCTGTCATTTGAAAGTGGTAAGAGACAAGATGATCTAAATTCAGACTCATTTGACTCTGAAACTTAGGACCCTGTTATAGTGATCCACTTCTCAGTTTTTATAATAATATTTTTTATTGTTTTCAATAATATTGCATATTGTTGGCTAATCCAGCCTGCTTGTGATTATACCCACCAGCTCCCTATAAATGTCTGCTGGTTAATACATGTCTTGACTATTAACACAACTGACTCTTTAAAGTAATGGACAAACACTAGTGTAGTAAATTCTTTGTTACACTGAACATATGTAGCAATGGTATAGTTACAGTTCCCTTGATGTAGATAGAGAGTATGAACTCAGACAGTTTTTGACTTGACCACTTCAGACTTTCTTTAGGGCCAATGTAGAACTGAAAAATAATTTCTTCCTTAACTTTTTTGGATTTCTTTTTCCAAAACAATTTGTTCTGTCCTAGGTAGGCACAAATAGTTTTAGTGAAAGCACTGGGTATCACTATAGCACAACTTACTCACCCGCAGACCAAACTGTGGTGCATACTATTGAAGCCTAAGTAATTTCTGTATTCTCCATTGTAGAGTGGGATAATGATAGTATCCATGTCATGGGATTTGGGAACAATTAAATAAGCCCGCGTATCTATCAGCTCAGGGAGCTCTTCTTGGTTCTGTTCTAGGAACCTGTGGTTGTCATTCATCAACAAGTTGTAGTTTCTCTGCTTGTCACAATAATTCAAATCTGATCACTTCCCTTTTCTTTTTTCTAACACTCTAGCCCAAGAAACTGTTGTCACTTCTTTTCTGGCCTGCTATAAAAGCTTCCACTCTTGCCTTACTTCCTAGAACTAGAACGATCTTTAAAAATAGACATCACGTCTTGTGTTTGTGCTTAAAATCTTCCTGTGGCTTCTTATTGTTCTTAATATGAGATCCACATACTTTAGTCTGACTTTCATATTTGATCTAGCTTTTGCTTTTAACCTTCCTTGCTGTAAGTTTTCTGTACTTTTTTTTCCTCTCAGCACAGTGTAGGGTCTCTTATTCAGTGCTGTTTCCTGTGAAATGCACTGCTGGTAACTCTATGGTTTCTCAGCCTTATTGCCTAAACCTTGACATCTCTCTCTTTATATGTGTTCTGTGTGCGAGGCTAGGAGCACATCCTCCTCCTTCACCAATAAGGTGTAACTAACAACTCCCACAAACATTTCCATCACCACCATTTCTACTGGCTTGTAAGAACTTCATCTACTGTCACTGCCCTACTGTAGCTTCAGTCTAGCAGGTACCTTAAAAGGTAGATTTAGCTTTTAGAAGTTTCAGATTTATAGAAAATTTATAAAGGTTTCATACGTTACATCTCTTTCTCTGTTAATGATTCATTGTTTTAATTAATAATAGTAAAGCAGTAATATTAACTTAAGTCCATAGTTTCTTTGGATTTCCTTGGGTTTTACTTACTGTCCTCTTTTGTTCTAGGATTTCTCTCTAGGATGTCATAATCTGTTTACCTGTCCAGTCTCCTTACACACATTTCCCTGGGAAAGTTTCTCAGATTTTCCTGCTTTTTGATAACTTTGACAGGCAGGTGTTTTAGTAAGCCCACTCCTAGAATTTATGGATTATGAGTTTTATTGAGGAAGATTGCAGAGAGGTGGTGCCATTTACATCACATCATATGAAAGGACACGAACTGTCGTGGCTTTAAGTCATCTAACCCTCCATTACTTCTCAATAGCTGTGTGCCTTATAAATGTCAGTCTGTCCCTTTGATCTTCAAAGCTTCTTGAGTATCCCAAGCTTACTTTGCCTTGGGCCTTTGTTTCCTTCTGCCCATGCCATGAGTGTCCTTAAGGTGTAACAGCACATGGTTTGTACCCTGACCTCACTGGTTTCTTTCAAATGTTACCCTAGAGAGATCTTCACTGAGAACTTTATCTAAAAAGTTTAATATCTCACCATCCTCTCTTGCTTTACCCGGGTTTCCATTTGTTTCTACATGCCATATATTTTTATTGTTCTCTCTGCGCTAGAATGTAAACAAGTAAGTTTTGTTCATTCTTCTATCCCCAGCCTCTCGACCCATGGGTGGCACATAGTAGGTGCTCAATAAGTATTTCCACGTGACCAGATCTCCAGCTTACTTTCTCATGTGGTGGTGTGGACTTATCCCCTGCATGGGGTATGGTGTGCTGGGGTGCTTGCACTGACACTGCCTTAAAATACTTGCTGAAAATTGGTGTGATTATATAGTTTTGATGATTGCTGGTATAGGAATGTGTCCACATACTTCTGGCTTATTGTATATTCCTCTCTGTTGAATTGTTTTTCATATTGCAAAGCTTAGTTGTGAATTGTATGAGTTTCAATACCCTGATAGCGTATGGCAGGTGCATCAAAATGACTTGTTTTTCCTCCTTTAGGTTATTATAGTGACCACATCACCAAGTTCAACCTTCGTGCCCAACATTCTCTCCAAATCCCACAACTATGCAGCAGTCACTAAACTTGTACCAACATCAGTCATTGCGTCCACAACTCAGAAGCCACCTGTTGTTATAACTGCATCACAGGCCTCTCTGGTCACCAGTAGCAGCAGTGGCAACAGCAGTTCTACGCCATCACCTGTTTCTAGTACAGTTGCAGTAACAGCTGTGGTATCTTCTACACCATCTGTGGTCATGTCAACAGTAGCACAAGGTGAGTGGTGAGCCACCATTTAATTCTTTCCATGTGTGGAGGAAAAACAAGAGAGGCAGGAAGAGGAGGGGGAGGGAGGGGAAAGAGAGAAAAGGGTAGTGGAGAAAAGAGGAGATATGTATGGAGGGAGGGAGGGAGGGAGTGTATATGTTCTTATCTTAAGATTGAGGAGCTCTGCTGTTGGGTCAGTGCTGACTTGTCTGCTCACCTTCTCTTAGCTTGAGAATGTGAAGTGTTACCAATTGTCTTCTCTCTGTAACTCCTATGCCTTGCCCTGTCCTTCTGTCCTTGGAACCCCATTACTTTCTAAGTTCTTCCATTTGTAAACATGTAAGCAAATTTAGCCTTTGCTGTAGATAAAGTTAGCAGCACATTGTACATGCTGTTGTGCACTTTAATGTTTGGAAAGGAGAATCTGTAATTTGGTGTTAAGTCCGGTGCTGGTGTCACAGAGAGAAGTGTTCATTGGCACGTTCTCTGTGTATGTAACAACAGCTTATTTTTAGACGATTGCTTCTTATTTGGTTCTTCTAGTCTTTGCTCAAGATTGGAAGCTGTAAGTAGCTTTTGATTCTGTCTCTAGTGTCTGCCCTTTTGCCTTCCATTAACCAAAGAATAGGCCATTGCTAATTACTTAGGTTGATGCTTTTTTTGTTTGTTTGTTTTTCGAGACAGGGTTTCTCTGTGTACCCCTGGCTGTCCTGGAACTCGCTCTGTAGACCAGGCCACAGAGATCCGCCTGCCTCTGCCTCCTGAGTGCTGGGGTTAAAGGCGAGGTTGATTGCATTTTTATTCTATTGCTACTATCTCTTATTTGGTAAGAACATTTTTTCTTTCATTTTATCCTTTTCCTCATATTTTTAGTGGGCTTCATGAATTTCTTTCATGATAGTGTGACAGTCTTCTGCTGACCTTAGTTCTACACTGTCTCAGCTTATGTACAATGCTGCTTCCAGTTCCCTTGCTGCTTTCATTTTATTTAGTCTAGTTCTGAAGAAATTTCTGTTCTCCACTCTTACTCCATGAGAGTCTGTCCTTGTCAAATTTCCCTGTCCTATCAGTTTTGTGATGGCTCACATTTAGCATCTAAGCAGTTTTTTGTTTTTTAGGTTTTTAAAACCTGAAACCAGTGGATTCAAGAGTTTTAGGGAACAGTAAAGAAACTTAAAAAGTCCACCAATTGCCCACAGCCATATCACAGCGCCTTCCTGTTTAACAGATTAAGTCTTTTCTTACACTGTAGTGCTGTTCTCTTTCTGTAGTAAAAACATCCCTACTCCATCCATATGACGGCATTTTCTTATGGGTGTATACCTCTCTTAGTTATTTCATTATTGTTTAATTCTGTTACCGTTGGGCAATTTCTTACTCACCATTATCTAGGTTATCTCCTGGCTTTAGTATTCTAGATCAATATCCTTGATACTGTGCCGCAGGAGCAAGAGTTTTCAGTGGAATAGGGAGCTTCTGGGAGTTGTCTATGTGCATACTTTACCTTCTTGAACCTTCAGTATGCTGGGCTAATATTAAGCCCTTGTTGTTTTGCTTATAAAACAATGCAAAATAAAATACTATGAGGGAATAATTTCTTTTTAAGAAAATTATTTTCAATTTTTTATATTATAATTTAAATTATTTATTTATTTATTATTTATACAGTTTTATGCCTGCATATATGCCTACACACCAGAAGAGGGCACAGATCTCATTATAGATGGCTCTGAGCCGCACCATGTGGTTGTGGGAATTGAACTCAGGACCTTTGGAAGAACAGCCAGTGTTCTTAACCTCTGAGCCATCTCTCCAGCCCAAGAACATTATTTATATTGTGTGTAACTGTGGTTTTTTTGTGTATGTTTGTGTGAACATGCACATTCGTGGCGCACATGTGGAAGTCAGAGGATTACTTGGTTCTCTCCTACCATGTGGGTCCTAGGGATTGAGCTCAGGCATGGTCACAGTCCTTTTTATCTGCTGGCCCGTTGTGCCAGTTTTCAAACTGTTTAACTAGTATGTTGTCTTATTCTGGATTCCCCTCCTCACCCCTTTCAGTATCTTCCTAAACATATAAAACATGACCAGTAACTTTTATGTCTTATCTTTCTTCACTTGCACTTTATTTGTATCATTGTGTGTGCATCCAAGTGTGCCTGTGCCACAAAGTATGTGGCAGTCAGAAGACAACTTCATGCAGTTGGTCCTTATTTCCCACCTTTATGTGGCAAATAAATGTTTTGTTGAACCATCTCTTTTGCCCAATTTATACTTCTTTACATAAATAGGGATTTTGGGCTTCATTCTTTCTCTAAGGTCATGTTACAGTTTTAAACTTTTATATTGTAATTAACCCATATTTTTATTTGGTATAATGAAGTATTTTAGGCTGGGTAACTTTATAATGGAAAATGATTTATTTTAGCTTCTGGTTTGAAAATCTAAGGTCAAAAACTTGCATCTAGTGATGACTTTCTTGCTTTCAGAGCTTCAAGTCACATGGCAAGAGACCAGGATCGCACATGTGTGCCTTCTCTGAGTTCTTTTCCTCTAAAAAGCCACTGATATTTCATCATGGGATTCCTTCCTCATTATCCTGCTTAGTTTTAATGATCTCTTTAAGGCTCTACTTCTAAACTATAATTATTAAGTCAGATGAAGTTTCTAGCTTTTTAAGACTTTACATTGGGGATTGAATTTCAACACTTGGGCTCTGCTATATACCCAAACCATAGCATATCTTTAGTCAAAATTAACAATGTAGCTTCATCCATAATTTTTCCAAAGATAGACTAATATGTTTTATTTAGTGGTGTTCCCTGTATTCTTTTGGGCATCCAAATGTATAATGAATTAATTGTTCTAGAGTCTGATTGGATTAGTGCCTAAACTTATTCGTAAAATGTGATGTGTGCTTGAATGAATGACTTCACATAAATAATCATTGATTGACTGATTTTTAACTGAAAGTTTATTATTTCAGAAATCTATAAGACAGAAGGCTTTAGTTAAGTTAGGAAATCATTCAACCATCAAGGAATTTTTTCCCTCTTTGGGTAACTTCATTATTGGTTAGATGAGTGCATTGTAGGTATCATAGCCAGTTATGAAAGTATCCAAAGGAGGAAGAGAAAATTCCTTTTTGTGTATCCTTTCTAGAAAAGAGAAAAGCTTACCTAGATGTTCTTCAGCTCCAGGAAGAGATTCCTCTCATATCATGTTGTCTGTAATTAGCTTTACCTTATTCTTGGAAAAAGTAGTGGACTACCATGGCCGTTTACATCAATTGAGAATTGCCCTCTAAAGCTGGCTTAGGGACTAGCCTCCACAGAAGGGTATGCCACTGCCAAAAAGTGTGGACTCTCAAGGGGAAAAAACATAGTTTTGTTAAGAAGGAAGAAAGAAATTAGACTAGCAACCAGTAATGAAGCAAGACTATATAACCACGAGTGGGCACTGTAACTAGTCTACTTTGTAGTTTTTTTTTTTTTTTTTTTACAACATTTGACTTTTCATTTGATCTTTTGTATTTCCAAGACATTAGTTTGCTGATGGCTCAAATCCTACTTTGACCTGCCCACCCTCCTTTTTCCTAAATCTTCTTTACTTTTCTATAGGTGTATCTACATCAGCCATCAAAATGACATCGACAAGACTGCCTTCCCCCAAAAGCTTAGTGAGTACCCCTACCCAGATTCTCGCACAGTTTCCTAAACAGCATCAGCAGTCTCCTAAACAGCAGTTACATCCAGTGCAACAGCAGACACAGCAGCCAGTGGCCCAGCCTTCCTCAGTGTCTCAGCAGCCGCAGCCGCAGCCACAGCCACAGCCACAGCCACAACAGCCGCAGCAGCCGCCACAGCAGCAGCCACAGCAGCAGCCGCAGCTGCCTCAGCAGTCACCGTTGCCACCTGGGATCAAACCTACCATCCAGATCAAACAGGAGTCAGGTAACTGGGAAGTGTGTGTGGGGTCTGCTGGGAGTCCTTAGTCCACAGTTCTCCTGGTCCTGCAGGTCACGCGCATAATGTGACTTCCCGTTTATTTAGCTCCTTTTATTTCTTTCTTTGGTGTTTTATGGTTTCCAGTAGGAAATGCCCTACTGGATTTTCTTAGAGTGACGCTGAATGGTGTTGTGATTTTAGTTTTTCATTTTACATGTTTATTGGTGGTGTGTCAACATGTTGCTGAACTTGTATTCTTCTAGCTTGCTGAAGTTTATTATTTCTGGAAATATCTGCATAGATTTTTTTGGGATGCCAGTGTCTGCAGGATGTATTCCCTTAAGTCCCCTATAAATAAGGACAGGGCTTTTCTTCCTTTCCAATCAGTACTCTTCCCCGATTGCCTTTCCTTTCTTTCCTGTCTTATTTCACTAGCTAGGATGTATAAAAGAAGGAGTGAACGAAACAGACATTCTTGTCTTATCCCAATCTTCAGTGGAAGGGATTGGGTCTTTCAGCATTGAGTGTGAGGCCTGTTATGCGATTTGTGTGAATGTTGCTTTTTAAAGATTTACTTATTATTATGTATACAGTGCTCTGTCTGCATGTACACCTGCACGCCAGAAGAGGACATCAGATCGTATTCTAGATGGTTGTGAGCCACCATGTGGTTGCTGGGAATTGAACTCAGGACTTGTGGAAGGGCAGATAGTGCTCTTACTTAACCTCTGAGCCGTCTCTCCAGCTCCGCATGAGTGCTTTTTGAGTTGAGTATGTGACACGTGTACTTTGATGGAGCTTTCATTATGCCTGTGTGTTAGGTTCTGCCAGATGTTCTTCCGTGGTCAAGTGATGTGACCAAATACCTTTTCTCGTGGCTAGCTGCTGATGTACTGAGTCACGTGGGTTGATGTTGTACTGAACCAGCCACTATATGAAATGAGCCCTATTTGATCATGGCACATGATTCTTTTTATACACAGTGGTTTCAGTTTTTATCTCTGTCCATGAGAGGGTGAGTTTTATATGTATGTTCACATGTGATACTCATAGATGTGTGTGAAGGTTTCTGTGCACATGTGTACAAGTACACATGGAGGCCAGAGGTTGATGCAGATGTCTGTGGTCACTCTTCACCTTCTAAGCTGAGGCGGGGAGTCTCACTGGAACTCAGTGCTTGCCAGTTTGCTTGATCAGTTACCCAGCTTTAGGATCTCTCGTGTCTGCCTCTCACCTCCAGAACACTGGGATTACAGGCAGGACACCACACCTGCCTGGCGTTTATGTGGACCTCAGTTGGAACTCAGTTCCTCTAATCATCTGCTGAGTTGGTAGATAGTCATCTTATTTTGTAGTGTCTTTGTCTAGTCGGTTATCAAGGGACTAGTGGCCTCAGAGTGAGTTTGAAGTGTTCTGTTTTCTAGAAGAGATTAGGGAACATTGGTGTTAATGCCTTAAATATTTAGTTGACTTCCCCAGTGAATCACTGGGCCTGGAGATTTCTATTTTGGTAGTATTTAAATTGTTATCTTACTTTCTTTAATGGTTGTAAAACTGTTTGGGTTAGCTGTTTCATCAAACTTAGGCAGCCTATTCATTTCTAAGTTGTCAAAGGGTTATTTATCACTAACAGTTCCTTACTATCCTGTAAGTGGCTACAAAGTCTAAGGATCTTTTTCTTTGTTAGGCTTTCTAGGGATTATGAGAAAAAAATTTTTAATAGAGTTTTGCTTCATTGATCATTTTTTGTCTTTTGGTTTCATTTTCCCCCCTGTTTTCTTTGGCTATATTTTGCTTTTTTAGCTTCTTGCGACTGGAATGTGGATTGTTGATTAAAGACTTTTTTTCCCCTATGCATTTAACATTTAGCTTTACATCTATTTAACCATGCTTTGATGGATCCTCCTCAGCACTATTTTGTCAGCATCTTGTTATGTTGATATGTTGACAGTTTTCTTACAATTTTTCTTCTCTGGGACTTCCTCTTTGACAATTTATTTAGAATTATGCTATTTTATTTCAAACTATCCAAAGATATATATATTTTTGGTAGTCCTTTTGGTATTGGTTTCTAGTTGGATTCTACTATGGATTAGAAATATTCTCTGTGGTATTTCTGTTGGCATTAAGTATCTGAAGAGGATAAGCTGAAGTTCTGTTTTCTCCTGAAAGGGATGTCCTCTGGCCAGGAGCTGTGCAGAAGGGACCTTGCACTCTGTGACTGTAGCAGTCTGGAGTGGAATCACCAACTTACTGAGCAGAAGGAGGGAAAGAGAAAAAGTCCAGGCTCAAACATCACAGAGCTTGATTTGAGCTTTTATAGGTTTGGTTGGGTAGGTGTTTCTTTGTTTGCTATTTGCCAAATGACCCCTTTCCAGAGGATTCTCTCTTAATGTTTTGTTTTGGTTTTTCCTCTCAAGGAGGGAGTTTGACAGGGTTCTATGTTATAATAGCCTTGGTTGTCCTGGACTTACTCTGTAGACCAACCAGACTGGCTGCAAACTCATAGAGATCCACCTGCCTCTGCCTCCCAAGTGCTGAGGTTAAAGGTGTGCACCACCTCCTTTTATTGCATTTTATTTGTATTTTGTGTGTACATGTGTATATGTGCACACGTGTTGTGTGAGAGCGTATGTTTTGAGCATGCATGTGTGCCATGGTGTGCATGTGGAAATCAGAGTACACTTTAAAAGGATGAGCTCTCTTTTTCCACCATGTGGGTCTTTGGGATGGAACTCTAGTGCTCAGACTTGATGTACGCGCCTTTACCTGTGGAGCCATCCTCTGGGCCCCAGGGCGTTTCAGTGGTGGCTGTTTTAAAACTTTCATGAGTTCCACTGAGGGATTGAAAAGTTCCTCATGCCATCACATCCGGCATGGCTTTCCAGAATGTTTTAGG
The DNA here is from genome assembly GCF_903995435.1 of Acomys russatus. Taxonomy (NCBI): domain Eukaryota; kingdom Metazoa; phylum Chordata; class Mammalia; order Rodentia; family Muridae; genus Acomys; species Acomys russatus. The sequence continues at coordinate 50,590,653 of NC_067143.1, read as the reverse complement.
TGCATTGAAATGACTGTCTTTTGGACGGCAACTTTCTGGGCCTGCCACCTGCTGAGAGGGCTAAGTTCCACAGAACTTCTTTGGAAATTTGTTTACTTGATTTGCTTTCTTTTTCATGGTCAGTTTTGAGAAATAATGTTTTTCACAATGGTATTTATTTGATCCAGATTATTACCAGATTATTATTGGTTGATTTGCATAGAACTGAGTAGATTATCTGTTGAGTCTGGGAATTTTTTTCTGTGAAGTTTATTTCTAGGAGCTTCTTTCTAGCATGGGAATTATGTGGGATTATGGCTCATTAGTAAAAAAGTGCTAGAAGTAATTTTTCCGTATATAACCTCACTGTTATTTACTTGATCCTCACAATAGCCTTAGGAGGTATATACTAATTTAATTTTTATTTTGTAGATTAAAAAATAGTCAGGAAAGTTGTTTAAATAATTATACCCAAATGCTATAATTTCAATTTCTTTCTTAGCTAAAGGAAGTTTAGGATTATTTAAAGCTACTAATTACATAGGTCTATTTCTTTCCTTAATGTCTCAGCTTAAATCATCACTGGTATCAGTTACTTGCTTGGCGCTGTGACAGAAGCTATGGGGAAAGGAAAGGTTTACTTTGTCTTGAAGTTAGATCCTGATGGGAGGGAAGAAATGGTGGCTGGAGCCTGAGGTTGTCGGTCACACTGAGTCCTCAGTGAGGGAGCGGTTCAGGGTCAGAGCCCAGGGATGCTGTAGTTCTTTCCTCCTTAGCCCAATCTAGAAAACTTCTCCAGACATGCCCAGATGTTTGTTTCCATGGTGATTCTAAATTCTGCCAAACTGACAGTCCTGATAAACTATCATGCCATGCCATTCTTAGTTTTCTCTATGAAAATGTTTTGTTTTATGTATTTTCTTTAAAGATTAGAGTGGAGAAATGGCATTACATTTTTCTTCTTTAGTTACCACTGATTTAAAAGTGTAGTGAGCATAATATCTCATACATTTTAATGAAAACTTTGTGTTTGGAAAACCGATATAAACATCATAGCATCGTAAATAAAATAAAATAAAATAATTAAAATGTATGCTGGGTCTGGTGGCTCATGCCTATGATCCCAGCACTCTGTGAGTTCGAGGCCAGCCTGATCTACAGAGTGAGTTCCAGGACAGCCAAGGCTACACAGAGAAACCCTGTCTTGAGAAACAAACAAACAAGATAGAATAATTGTAACATAACTTTCTTAACATTTTTATATTTATTGTACATTGCTTTGTGTTCTTTTCACATTCATGTTTTATGTAGGTGCGGTACTGATGAGGCCGTTTTTGGCAGTCTGTATTTGATAAAGTGAGGTATTAAAATACTTTTTATAGAAAGCCACTTAAGGTCTTCAGGTAGAGCACTGGCTTAGCATGTATGAACTCCTGGGTTCAACAGTTCCAACAACAAACAAAACAAGGAAGCTTTTGTTCATTTGTTTGTTTTAAGCTGAGCATGGTGGCACACATCTGTAATCCCAGTACTCAGGAGACAGAGGCAGTAGAATCTGTAGTTCCAGGCCAGCCTGGACTACTCAGTGAGTGCCAGGCCAGACACTATCGCATATGAAACAATGAAAATTGAGACAGCCACTTAAAAAAAAAAACAAACAAAAATTGTTCTTAGTCTATTAAGTTTTTATCAGCTTATTATGTCAGTTCAAAGAGTCATGAAAAATCTTGGTTGCGGAGAATCTGGAAGGGCTATGTGGACTGCTTTTGATGTCTTATACCAGTCCTTTTTTCTCAAATACTTGTTTGGAATAGATTGCTTGCTTTTGCTAACTAGTTTGAAAGCTCATATGTACACTACCATGTAGAAAAGTCCAGGTTTAGCTTTCTTTAAGAAATCTTTTAATGTAATATAGCTGCATTCTTGAATTGGGAGAATTAAGGAAAAGGGATTTGAACAATGGAAGCGTAAAGTTCCATCAGTGTTACAAAGGCATCTATCTCTAGGGTAGGACTCAGTAGGTGTGTGTGACTGTTGCCCTATTGGGCTAAGTGACAGTTTTAAAACATTATTTGTACTGAGATTTATCTTTTTTTTCCCAAAGGTGTTAAAATCATCACACAGCAGGTTCAACCAAGTAAAATCTTACCCAAACCAGTGACTGCAACTCTACCCACCAGTAGCAATTCCCCAATTATGGTGGTTAGCAGTAATGGTGCAATTATGACAACTAAACTGGTAACTACTCCTACTGGTAAGTTTCACAAGCATGAGTCCATTCATTCATGTCATCAAATAATTTCCCATACTAGCAGTGTGTGTTACATCGCACATCTAGAAACTCAGACAATTCTACAAAGAAGTTTTTTTTTTTTTTTTTTTTTTTGTTTAGAGACAGGGTCTGTTGCCTAGAATTCTCTATGTAGCTGAGGTTGACCTTGAACTCATTCTTGATCCTTCTGCCCCACCTCCTGAATGCTGGGATCACAGGTGTGCGCCACCACACAGGTTTGTAAGTTTCTGGGGATCAAACCAAGGGCCTGGTGCATGCGAGGCAAGCTCTCTACCAAGCAGCTTTCAAAAGATCTTTCTTGACTCCCTCTCTTCCTGTCCCGATCCTGAGGTTAGTTCTCTTTTGATAAATATTTTTCAGTCTTGTCCTTTTTCCTTACTTCGGTTTCTACCTACCCTGTTGCTTGTTGGATTGTTTTATTCATATTAGACAATAAGTTTTATGGGATTAAGGGAACGAATCCATTATTCACCACATATAGGTGCTCATTCAGGGTTTGTTGAGTAACTGAAAACATGGCCCAACGCACAAGGTTTTTACTCATGGGGTTAAGAGTTCATGCTGCATTACAGTGTAATAAGTTGCCTAGGCTGATGGAAACATGTTACTGTTTTAGAGAAAAGAGCACAATCAGCCTGTGCTTGAGGTGGTAACAATGTAGAATATTTTAAATTACCACCCTTTGTAAACTTTAAGTATTAAATGATATCAAGTCTGGAGCTAAGGAGATAACTCAGTGGATAAAAGCACTGGTTAAGACGTCAACGTTAGTGTAAGGAACTGTGTTCAAATCCCCAGAACCTATATAAAAGCTAGACCCATAGCAGTACTGACTCATGTTTCTGTGTTTACAGTGCAGCAAGTGTTAAAATCATTCAAAGTATTCATACTTTATATACCCTTATACCATGTTTACTTTGCACTAGCTACCCCCCCCCCCCCCACCCCCGCCTCCTCCCGGTTCAGATGTATGCTGTGTTTAGTCTAATTCTTAGTGTTCTTCTCAAGGTAGTAATGGCTATAAGTTTTTAAACTTCCTAAACTGGGTATTTTGGAAATGTCTGTCATGTGGTCTCTGAGTCTCATTTCAGTGTAAGCAAATGCCATCTTAGTCTTTTCTGGTTTTCCTCTTCATTTTCCCTGAGGGTAATTTTCCCTTTAGGAATAGTCTTTCTGAGTTCCTAGGTTTTTAAGAAACTGCAACAGATACATCTGATTAGTGTTTAATCTCTCCTTGGGAAAGAGAAAGCCGTAGAAGTAGTGGGGAGGGGTATACAATCCTTTGAGAGAGACGTAAAGATAAATCTTCTAACGGGTCAGTTAAAGTTGAAGAAATGTGCAAATAGAGATATTTTAGGCTAACAACTGTTTCTGGCAATTCTTGGCAGTTTCAACAATGATGGCCTGATCCTTTAAAAGATGGAAATCTCTTTAGAAAGTAGCACAGAATAAAACAGAAATGTCGTAAAATTTATGTAAATAATATTGCCTTATCTGCTGCATGGTGACGTTGGGTTTGGCTCTGGGACAGCATCAGACAGATACAGGGACCTTACTATCTATAACGGAAACCCTTACAATGCTTTGGCAGGAAGATGGTTACATTTAAGCTTTGACATAAAACTAGGGGAAGAAGGGGAGGGCTCTACCTTTCCTTGGACTGGTAATTTGACACAACACATCCCAAAGTTTTATGTGTAAAGTTAATTTGAATTGACTTGGTATTGCTTCTTGCTATTCATGTTGAAAACTGCTGTAAAATTGTAAATGAATGTCTTGATATCTTGCAATTCCATTTTCAAATTAACGTGATATAGCTGACGTTGAACTATAATGAAGTATACGATTATCATTCTTTTTATAAGTATTGACAGATTTTTCTTTTCACTGCTTTCTTCCTGTAGGTACTCAGGCAACCTATACCCGGCCAACCGTGAGCCCATCCTTAGGTCGTGTAGCCACAACCCCTGGAGCTGCAACTTATGTGAAAACTACCAGTGGTAGCATCATTACTGTAGTACCCAAGTCATTAGCTACCTTGGGAGGCAAGATAATTAGCAGTAATATTGTTTCTGGTAGGTATATTTAGAATATGTTAAAACCGTGGTAATATTTGGTTAGAAGAAAAGCTGTGCTTCTCTACAGCAGGACTCTATTAATAGCAGTTTTTGCTTCAAAATGTGATGCCATGTTTTCAGTCCTTATATGTATGATTAAATAGTTTTTCGTTTTAGTATTAAAGCTTTTGATAAGTCTGAAGTTGAAGGGGCATCTAGTTTAACTCACAATGTGAAGATTATAGTTTGTGTTTGCATAGTGATTTTTTTATTTAAAAAATAGTCTCCCTTTAACAACCCTGTTTGACTTGTATAACTTGGTATTGTACCAACACAGGAGACGTGGATTTAGAGGTCACATAAAGATGTCCAATGCCTGCAAAGGGGATAATGGAATTGTATTTGCATCTGAATATATTTCAGGAACATAGTTTGGATTTTTCAGTTACTGGTGTCACTTTAGCTTATTAAACAAAAAAATATTTGATTATCTTACTTTCTTTTCACCATTTATGCTATTTGATTTTTAAAAATATTTTAACTTAGATAGTAAAACTAACCCTCTGCCTATTTATTGGTGTGCTGGAACAGTACCTGGTTTTCATTGGCTCTTTACTCTTTACAGTATGTGGGTTATAGATTCTGAAGTGGAATGTTAATGTGGCACTTGCTTTCATTGATTATTATTTTTAATTAAAATTATATAAATGATCTGATTAAACAAAACTTGTGGACTTTAGCTGTCTACTATTTTTGTAGACTAGTCATGTTTTGTCTGTCCTGGGTGGGTTCTAACATTTTTAAAGTGAAAGGAATAAAGTTCCTGGCAGTAATTGGATGTTGCTGATAACTCAGAGAATGGAAAAAAGCAGAGCGGAGCTTGGTGTTGGCATAAAGCTCTGTATTCCAAGCTGTTAATTTTGGCTCCACTCTTAAATGTAAGTAAGGGAAACCTAGTGTTTGCCAACCAGAGGAGGGAAGAGGTCATTGTGCAGTAGCTTCTAAGTGGACCTTTAAGTAACACAGTTAATACTCTAATTTACTATTGGATACTAGTTTTCTTAGTATAAAGTTCTTTCTCAAACATATTTCAGAAAGTTGACCTTCCTTGGAGGGTAGCTTTTTATGAGCTTGAACAGCTTTCTTACATGTATCTGCGTCCATAGTACTGTATAGTTTGCAGGTGTGTCTAGGTGTTGTGACATCTTTTTAGGATCTTATTCATGATGTAGCTGCTGGGTGCTAAATTAATGTAAGTATGCACAGCCTAGAAGCAGAGATTTGATCTGATACCTACCTGTGCGCACACGCATGCACACCCACATGCGTGTGCGCACACACTATTTACCTTTGTATTACAGATGAAACTACTCTTGGTTAGTTGCTATTTCATGTGAATACGTGGCATGAGAAGAATTACTAAAGTCCTCCCAGCTTTCCAGCATTGTAGGATATACTGGCTTAGAGTTAAAACAGTTTAACTTGGGGCAAATACTTTCACTTACCGAGCCATCTTTCTGGCTCCCCTTTCACAATCTTTCCTTAAAAAAAAAAAAATAGTGCTTTTACGTTATATTCTTGCTGTCCTATGACACTGAGATTATAGTATAGTAATTTAAAAAGTCTATTCATCATCAACTTTAGCAAATTTAGATACATTTCCACCATCTATGAGCAGCTGGTGGGTTCTGATTTCCCTCTCCCACACAAATGAAGTATTTTTGCCAAAACATTTTCAGACATTTGACTGTAAGAATAGAAGATTTTAGAACAAAAGAAAAAAAAGAACTCTCATTATGTGGGACTTTAGAAAGGTCCAAGAGAAAGTAGTCTATAATGTTTTGTGTAAATGCTTACATGTATATTTTAAATTTTATTTTTTATTAGCAATTTATATCTTTTTCCATACCGGTAAATGCATTTGGACTAACCCATGGTTATGTGATATTCTCTTGCATGCCATAATTTAGTCATATTCTTACTATTGAATGATTCAGATTGTTTATAGGTGTGGGTTTTTTGACTTTCAGTTTTTTTCTTCTTCTTTGGTTATTGTAAATAATCCTGTGGTGAACATATATAAACTATTTGTGAAGCTCTTGCTTCCTTTGCATAACACCTTAGAAAGCAGGTTATATTTCCCATAGTATTTTCTAGAAAAATTGTATTTTAATTTTTATTAGAAACAAATGGAAACTATGTGATTTATATGCATATATATCAGATAACTCTCAGATTTATACTTTTTTGTGAACATTCTTAAGTGTTCATTGTAGAAGTATACTCACTTTATGCCCAGGTTTGGTTCCTTTAGAAATGAACTCATTGTCTTGCCTCTAAGGGCATTTTGAAGACTTGGGACAAGACTTAATGGTGACTCCTTTAATCTTCCCAGTGTCTAAGCAAGGAGCTGTTGTTTGTGTACTCTGTGTACTTTTTTACTTATTTATTACACAAAAACCAAGATTTGAGAGTCTGTGGTTAGTAGGATCTAAGCCAATAAATGTAGTAAGTCAACACACCATAATGTTGTAACGGTTTCCCCTTTTGGGGTGCTCTGCAAACACTGCACCACTAAGCAGAACTCCTTAGTATGTCTTTCCCCACACCATTTAACTTTATATTTTGAAGCGGTTCTTGCTGTGTTGCTCAGGCTGACCTAGAGCTTGTGATCCTCCTGCCTGAGTCACTAGGGTAGTATAGGCCTACACCACCAAGCCTGCCTATAATCATTTGAGGTTTTCATAGTTTGAGACAGGATCTCACTATGTATTCTAAGCTGGCCACACAGCAGCTATGTCGCCTAGGCTGTCTTTGAACTTGCAGTTCTTTTGCCTCTGCAGTTTACAAACATTCTAAAAAAAGAAAAAGAATCTATGGGATGCATCATTATTATCAGAGTCCATTGTGATCCAAATTGATTTGTGTTTCTATCCTTTCTAAGTATAACCTCCGTAGGTAGGTTCTCTGAAATTCCAGATTCTCTGTGTGGTGCTGTGATACATAAACATGTACGTGGGATTCAGTGTGTGCCCTAAAGAGTGAAAATGGACTACAGAGGAAGCTCAGCCAGGACACCTGCCTAGTGTGAGCCCTGGGCTTGATTCCCAGAACTGTGAAAAGGAAACATCAACAAAACAAAACAAGCAAACAACTAAAGATGCTAACCAGCTTTTGCGTGTTCTGTTGTATTATAAAACTGTAGACCCGCTACAATGAAAGCTTAGCCATGGCCTTCTTTTCTTCTTTTTGAACACGTCATGCTTCTTTGGATACATTTCTCCTTAAGCGAAGCATGTACACTGGAATTTCAGGCATCTAGTATTGGTCATTCTAGAAAAGAGTGATGTTCTATTTTAATATAATGTTATGCTTGTTATTTCCTCATAGTCCTTTTTCTCCCATTTTGTATTATTGACCCTTCCTCTGCTGCCCCACCCCATGCCCTCCCATTGCTTAATTTGGTTAAGCTGGTAGACTTGATTTATGACTGTCTCCGAATTGACAAACCTTTATAGTGGGAGAGATAGATATTTTAGTACATACAAATAAAAACAGCTGGAAAAATGGCTCAGTGGTTAAGAGTGGTGACTACTCTTCTAGAAGACCAAGGTTTAATTCCCAGCACCCACATGGCAGTTCACAACTATCTGAAACTACAGTTCCAGGGGATCTGATGCCCTCACAAGAGACATAGATGCATGCAAGCAAGACACCAATTCATAGAAGATACAAATAAATTAATCATTTAAAAAGTCTTATCTTAAAAAAAAAAATGACCCTTATGTTTTGGTGTTAACTTAAAAGCATAGTTCATGTCCCTTTGCGGTAGTTTTTATAAAAACACTTTCATTATCAATATTTGATAACTTTCTAGTGTCTAAAATGGCCTACATAATCATATATGAGGAATTAGAATTAATCAAGAGTTAAAGTTGGTTTAAGTGAAAAATGTGGTTTATAATTGTGTACTTACTCACAAAGTAGTTGAAGCAGTTGTAAAGCCATTGTAAAGCTAGTTGGTAGATGCAAGTGCTTTCCTATGGGCCTCCTGAGTGGCGACTCGGACTGATGAGACCCTGGGCAATATAGTAAGTGTACTGTGAAGATTTACAACACGATTGCCCCGCTTTAATTGTTTCTTCATTCTTTAAAAATATTTTTTAGATTTATTTTATGTATGAGTGTTTTGACTGCTTGTGTGTGTGTGTGTGTGTTCAGCATGCATGTGCCTGATGCCTGCAGAGGTCAGAGGAGGGTATCAGATCCCTTGGAACTAATATTGCGGATGCTTATGAGCCACTCTGGGTGCTGCAGCTGCCCTCTGATCCTTTGCAAGAGCAACAAGGCCTTGACCTCTGAGCCATCTCCCTGGCCCCTTCTAACTCGAATCTTCTTATTCTTGGTGTAAGATTATTCCATCTGAAATTTTAATAAGAAATGTTACTGTTTTTCCAGTGGAAAATATAAAAATTTATATAATATTTTGAGAATTTATTAGGCATGTTTTTATTGAGTGCCCGTTCTGTACTTAATCATTTATTGTAGAAAAATATGATCTGCTTGCTTTCTTAAGGCACAGAAATTTTAGGAGCAAAAATAGAATCAGGCCTAATATGCTTAATATGAAATCATCCCACTCATGGAAAGGTGTATATTGGCTAATCTTTAAAAATCTGTCAGAACTGGGTGTGGTTGGTGCATGCCTGTAATCCCAGCATTTGGGGAGATAGAAGCAGGCGGATCGCTGAGTTTAAGGCCAGCCTGGTCTATAAAGTGAGTATGGAATAGCCAGTGCTACACAGAGAAACCAGTTTTTCAAGACTGAAAAACAAGCAGACACACAGATCTGTCAGAACTTTGGAAGTTCCATACAGGAGTTTGGGCTTTGTGGTATAGGCAGTGGGATGCCTCAGAGTTTGCCTATAGTTTATGATGTTTCTTGGGAGCAGGAAGAACTAATTTGGTTAAATTGATAGACTAAGGGCCTGAACCAGTATAAGCTGCTATTTTTGTTTATTGGTTTTATTATTTATGTGGGGGGTGGATAGGAGTGCCGAGGCCAGAGGACAACTTGTAGGAGCTAGTTCTATCCTTTCCCATGTGGGGCCTAAGAACTGCATTTACTCATAGGGCATGGTGAGCACCGCTGCTACCTGCTGCTCCACCCTGGCAGCCCACATGTAGGGTTGTGACAGTCAGGGGAAAGTTGAAAACAGATACAGTCGGGGTTAGGAATACTTAATTTAGTCTGTTTCAGATTCTTGCTGCAAAAGGTTTCATTTAGAATGTTGAGTTTGGTATGGAATGTCCAAACTGTAAGATAGAGATGTTTGACGTGGAGGAATTGGGAAGCAGAGGAGAGCAGTGCTGACTACACTTTGCATGGATATCACTTTTTAGATCATTTAAAGATGTTACTGATGAACTGAGATCATTCACATACGCAATAAAAATTACCAAGTAATTGCCACCCTCTCTGCTAAACAGAGGAGTCAGTGACATGAAACATGGTGAAATTCTGTCTCAAAAACCTTGAGTAGAAAACAAAAACCTAGTCAGTTCTTAAAATGTATCATTCCAGGATGATTTAGAAGTTACTATTCCAAGTCTTCATTTTTGTCCTTAGGACTGCACTGAGGTCACCTAAAGTTGACTTTGTTTAGACATGTATTACCTGTATACATCATAAACAGAAACAACCAAGTGTCACGAGTCCTTAACTCAGGCCTCCTTTTCTTCCCCCTTCTCTAAGGAACGACTACCAAAATCACTACAATCCCAATGACTTCCAAGCCCAATGTGATTGTTGTACAAAAGACTACAGGAAAAGGAACGACCATTCAAGGCCTCCCTGGCAAAAACGTTGTCACAACATTGCTAAATGCTGGAGTAAGTAAGACCTTGAACACACACAGTAATCCACTAAGCAGTTTAAAGGCCATCTATACAAAATTTCCCTTAGGACATCAGAACCCCACAGTGGATGGAATGGCTTGATTCTCTACTGCGGTGATAAAATAACGTTAATCATCAGCTGATGCCATTTTCACAGTGATCTGAAAACATGTGCTCATACTAGTTCATAGCAAGGTGGCTTGTGACCCTGAGCTGAGTGTTTAGTTTCCTTTAAATGGAAAACTCTACTGGCTTAGCTACAGGAAGCCTTGGAACAATTTTATTCCTGCTTATGGCCAGTTAATTAGCATTTGGCTTAGGCTGCACAAAGAGAAACATTTGCATTTAAAATAAAATTAATAGATGGGGATTTGTTACTTAAGGAGATTGGTTTGTTGTTATTTTTTTTATTTTTCCCAATTTAGGTTTTGAAGGCAATGTTAAGGGGTTGGAGGCAGACACGTTTAGGTTTTGCGTCTCATTGTTGTAGTTTGACCTCTAGTGACTTATTTAACCACTGTAATCTTTTATTTCTTCATGTCTGTATTGGGGTGACGATAGGTTTTTTCGAAAGTGCTTAGAGCAGTGTCTAACACATGGGAAGTTCTGTCGTTGCTTTCTTACTTATCTTGGTATTTAAGCACTCTGACTTAGCTTCCTTAACCTTTCCTGACCTCCCTAGAAGATAGAGATCTTTCATTTTAAGTAGACCATAAAAGCTTATGCATCACAGTCTTTTGTAATGCTCAAAGAAGTCCAGATTAGGCCTTCCCTGAGTTCACATTAGCAAACCCAACAGGAAAGCCAGGGTTCTGTAGTACTTGGATTTAGAAAAGAGCGTGTTATCTGCTGTGGGAGATCAAAGAGTCATGTGTGAATTTTGCTAGTAGATACTTGACTAATAGTTTGGCAGGCAATGCTAATAAAATGATCAGATCAACCATCATCTTCAGCATGTGCTTATACCCCACCCCACCCCCAGCCCCCCCTCATCCCCCCGCCTGCATCCTGTGCAGGCCCAATACACATGAGAATTCTCAGATGACATCCCGAAAGCTGGTTTTGTGTGGATCATAGTACTTGGACAGACTGGTAAGCCATTTACAGATCAGCAGGATGAATCAGCTCTTTCCGGGAATGCTGCTGCTAGCAGTATGTAAGAGTTGAAATAACTACCAGACCGGAGACGCTTTGCCTTTTGATAACTGTAGTTGGATTTAGATCTGAATTCTCAGTGGCTGTTTTTTAGACAGTTCACCTGATTGCTTTCAGTTTACCAATTGCTAAGTTTGAAAGCCACACATCTATGATGATAACTAAAAATTAAGAAAACCGATAATGTAAAAATTGCCAACTCAAACCAGGTGGTGGTGGCACACACCTTTAATCCCAGCACTCGGGAGGCAGTGGCAGGTGGATCGCTGTGAGTTCGAGGCCAGCCTGGTCTACAGAGCGAGTCTAGGACAGCCAAGGCTACACAGAGAAACCCTGTCTCAGAAAAACCAAAATAAATAAATAAATAATAAATACATTGCCAACTCTTTTTTAATTTTATGAACTTTAATTAGAAAATAATAAAATTACTGTATTTTAAATTCAAATAAAACTGAGGTTAAAAATATGACCAGAAGATGTGGAACTTCAGAAGAAAACAATGGGCTGAGGGTGCAGATCGATGGTGGGACATTTGCTCAGCATTTATTAGGCCCCGGGTTTAGTCTCCAGCAACATAACATGTGCGCGCGCACGCGCACACGCACGTGCACACGCAGACAGACAGACAGACAGACAATAAAGCAGGTGAAAATTCAGAAAATGGTGAAAGGTTAATGGGTGTGAATCTGTAGTAGACTAAAGTGGTATTAGTAACGTACTAGGAAAACATGAGAAATGCTTTAAGTTTTCTTCCCTCTTTCATCCATATAACCTTAGGAAGAATGTTAATATTGTTGCTTTTTTCATTTTTCCCATACTTATTTATACAGACATCCTGCCATATACATTTACAATATATGTCTGACATATTTTCTATGTCTATCTTTATCTGCTTATATACTGCAGTTTTTTAAATTACATATTCACTTCAGATATATTAAAAGGTAAAAATGAGTACGAGAGATGACCTACAGTCTCAGACCTAACAGTTGTTAACATTTTAGTTATGTTCTTCCAGAAATTTCCATTTAATACAGGTATTCTATGAATGGGATGGTATAAGATTTTAGATGTTCTTAGATGTTGTGATTTTAAAAAACTTACTCATCAGAAATAATTTCTTTTTTGGCTAGAAAGTTGGTCATATGACTTGTAATATTATTTCAACAAAGTCCAGGATTTTATTTTTGTTTGGTTAATTTTGTTTTGTTTTTTGGTTATTTGAGACAGGGTTTCTCTATGTAGCCTTGGCTGTTCTGGACTCTTTGCAGACCAGGCTGGGCACGAACTCACAGAGATCTTCCCGCCTCTGCCTCCCTGAGTGTGGGGATTAAAGGAGTGCCACTGTGCCTGGCTAAGCTTAGAATTTTTTAATCACTTAGAAATCTTGTACTTTGTTGCATAATCTACAGTCCTTTTCCCATCCTGGCAAAATCTGTGCTTTTTCAGTTAAAAGGCAGTTGTGGTGTTTTTTTTTGTTTTTTTGTTTTTTTTATCATCTAAATGCATATATGTATGTATGTATGTATGTGTATATATATATTATATAACTCTTAAATGATAATTGACTTCAATTTAGGGAGAAAAGACTCTTCAGACAGTGCCAACTGGAGCGAAGCCAGCTATAATTACTGCTACAAGACCCATCACCAAAATGATTGTAACACAGCCCAAAGGAATAGGTTCCACAGTCCAGCCAGCAGCTAAAATCATTCCAACAAAAATTGTCTATGGACAACAAGGGAAAACACAGGTATGCTGTAAGATGTGCTGACTTTTCTTGGCTTTTGAATGCTTAAGATTCCTAGGTAGAAGTTTCTTCCCCTCCCCATCTCTATCTCATTTTTGTCTGTCTGTGTGCCTGCCTACCTACCTATTTCCTGTCTGACTGACTATCTATCTATCTATCTATCTATCTATCTATCTATCTATCTATGCTGTGTTGAACTCACAGAGATCAGCCTGTGTCTGATAGAACTAAAGGCTTGTGCCACTATGTTGAGCCCAGGTAGAAATCAAGGAAAAGATCAACGGGTTGATAAGAAAAGATATAGCTTTTTTAAAAGTTAAGACTGAATGTATATTTATTAATCTGTTCCCAAAGCCTGTCTTTTCTTCATTACTTTTTAATATATCTGCATATACCTGTCACATTATGAGCAAAGGTAGGAAAGTGAATTCCCTTGGGATAAAGTTTTCTGAAAATGCTTGTGACTTTAGACCTGGGTAGCTGAGGAAGGAAGGAGCTCCGGAAGCTAGGACCTTCCTGTGAGCTGATAGGCCTGCATGGGTGCTGTACATTAAAAAAAGTTAGCTGTATTCCAGCCTGCGGATTAGGAGATAGTCTCACATTGGTAGGCTACTCTTTACTTTGTAGGTGCTTTGACTACTTTTCTAGAACTATCAAAGAAAGCAATATCAGCTTTTGTTGAGAAATAGAATCCTAGAGGTTTTGTAAAATTAATTTTTACAAAATTAATTTTATATTAATTTATCTAAACTCATAGTTGGTCTTTGGAATCTGTTCCTTTAAAATTATAGCCAAATTGCTTATAAAAAATTAGTTTTGTGATAAGTTCAAATTATTTATTGACTTCAACAGTCATGACTTCATTTGTCTCACCATGTAAAGTATAACAGAAACCATATTTTTATTTTTAAACTCATGGAAATCAGTGGTTTATAATCTCATATGTGAATCAATATTATTATTTTTGTTGGTGGTGGTGGTGGTAGTGCTGGGGATCAGTCAGTAGTCTTATTCCATGAATCCAATTAAATTCCTAGAGTCCAAATTTTGAAGGGAAATGTTTTAGTATGAAAACTTTTCCCATTTCACTATTTTGATGTCTGGGCTTTTAACTTTGCCAGCAGTTGACCTCTGGCAGCTTTCAATAGCACTTTACATCAGTTTTCTTCTGTGGCTTCCTAAGAGATGACTTAGATCTCCTGCAGTTTGCTTTTTGCAGGCGTGCCAGGAATTCATTGTTAAATGGATGGTTCCTTATTAAAAGAAACTTGACAAACAGTGGCTTGGACAAATTATAGTCTTAGTTTTATTCTGTTAATACAGATTTAGAGAGGAGGCTCAGATACTTTGGTTAGAAAATTCTATTGAGTCAGTTTACTTGTTGTTTTATTTTGTTTTGTTTTTTGTTTGTTGTTGTTGTTTTTTTTTTTTTTTTAACTTTAATTTTTTTTCTACCACTCAGCTTGTGGTTGTTACTGTGATAGATAGTGCTGGAAATGATTTCAGAAGTTAGATAAGAAAACCTGAAAATCTTGTCAGAATCATAGCTTTGGGAAACCAAGATGGCTCTGTGGTCATGAGTGCTTGCTGTCCCTGCAGAAGACCAGGGTTTTATCCCATGCACACCTGCATTGGGAAGCTCACCACTGTTCTTACCTCCAGCTCCAGAGGATCCAAAACCCTCCTGTGACCTCTGAGGGCACCCACTTACATGTGCACATATGCATAGACAGACGCAGACATTAAAAAGCAAAGAATTGTAGCTGTTGTGGTCTGGCCTATACCACTTACAGTATTGTACATAGCTTAGCTCTAGTTCATCTGTGGGTTGAATTAGTCTTTGGTAAGCAATACTGTGCCAAAGCCTAATAATCAGTATGCAGAATGCTAAGTTCTAAATTTGGAAAATGATCTGGGAGTTTAGCTTTTGTTGTTTGTTTGTTTGTTATTTGAGGCAGGATTTTTTTCTAGCCAAGCCTGGCTTCAAATTTGTGGCAGTCTCAAAGCCTCTATCTCCCAAGTGCTGAGTACAGGTATAAATCACCATGCACTGCTAGCATGTAAGTGTGCTCTGAAATTTTATCTGAGTATGTTTCTGCTTTTCTTCTAGGTCCTCATTAAACCCAAACCAGTGACATTTCAAGCTACAGTTGTTAGTGAACAAACAAGGCAGCTGGTAACAGAAACATTACAGCAAGCATCCAGGGTAGCAGAGGCCGGGAATTCATCTGCTCAGGAAGGAAAAGAAGAACCCCAGGGTTACACAGATAGTAGTTCCTCTTCCACGGAGTCTTCCCAGAGTTCCCAAGGTAAGTCTGATTGTACTTCTGATTATGCGAGCACTGATCATGTTGAGCCTCAGCTCCTAAAGAGTTGTTTCTTCTAGGGACTACAAACCAAACATGTGTGCTGGAAGCTCTTTTGATTTGCCTTGATTTTATTTTATTTTATTTTTTTAATCTATTTCATAAGTGAGCTGAAAATTTATTTTTGGTATAGCTTACCATTATTACTTTGGATCAAATGTTCATCAAATCATTGATAGATTTCTTTTTTTTTTTTTAGATGATGGTATTTATTACATAGGCAGTATCAAGCAGAAATGTAATTTCCAAATGGTAAATTTTATGTATTTTTCCTGTTTGGTTTGGGTAAATAGAGGAAGAAGTATACAAGAAAGGGAATGTGCTTTTAAAAATGATTATTGCTGAACCTTGAGAAAGAGTCAATCTAGGTGGCCAGATGTGAGCTCTAAATGGGTGACTGTACATCCCAATTTGTATGGGCATGAGTTTCTATCTGTTGTTCTGGCCTAATTATTAATAACATTTTCTTTAACTCTCAAAAGTATTCCAAATGATAATCAATGGCTATCCCAGTTATTAGAAGCTAGACAACACAGCAGGAGAGAATCTTCATTATTGTTATCAATATGACATTTTTCTAGGACATCTTTTCTAATAGAAACTCACGGTCTACCCCAAAGCTCTGACAGACACATTGTCTTCTGTTCATGTGGCTCGGTTATCCTGACTGCCCTTGTTGGGTGCCACAAACTGAGGATCCTGTGTCTGAAACGCTTGTAATGAGAAGTAGCGTGGATTTCAGATTTTGTATTTGTGTGTGAGAGAGACAGAAAAGGGGGTGGGGAGAGGGAGAGGGAGAACACGCTTATATGAGATTCAAGTTCTAAACATGTTATTCATGTATGTTTCATATAAGCCTTATACACTTAGTCTGAGGGTAAGGTTACAGTTTTTGGTTTTTTCCCCTACACCTGTGTTTTCACTGTGACCATTGTGTGAGGTCAGATACGGGATTCCTGCTAGTAGGGTCACTTTGCTCAGAGCGTTTCAGGTCGTGGAGTATTTTGGATTAGAGCTGTCGGTCCATGTTTATGTCTGTGCTTATGCAATCTGATGCAGCTGCGCAAAAACGTTCTTTTTTCTACTATTCTCTCTTCTCTTTTCCTTCTCTCTGCTTCTATATCAGCCTTGCTGGTATGCCTGGTGCTTTTTTAAAAAGCACCGTTAGAAAGCACATCCCCCCCATATTATACAAACACTTCATTGTTTTAATTCAGTGATAACT
The DNA here is from genome assembly GCF_903995435.1 of Acomys russatus. Lineage (NCBI taxonomy): Eukaryota > Metazoa > Chordata > Mammalia > Rodentia > Muridae > Acomys > Acomys russatus. Next base: position 50,573,930 of record NC_067143.1, on the reverse strand, counting down.
TCACATTAATTTTATATGGTTTACATTGCTGTTTGTTATTTGTTAACCATTATTTGTTGGTTTGTAATGTGTACTAAGAATTATGTTAGACCGTATTATGGTTGAGTAACAGTTCTTGCCTCTCCCCCCACCCCATTTCCTTAAAGATAAGGCTTCATATAGCCCAGTCTGGCTTTTAACTCTGAGGATGGTCTTGAACTTCTAATCTTCCTGTCTTCATCTCCCAAGTGCTGGCATTACAGGTGTGCTGCACTACACTTGGATAGTTCATGTGCTGTAGGAGCTTGAAATCTAGACTAGGATATTAGAAAACATTCATATACAATTGCAGTATACAATTATTTAATAGTAGTGAAGAAAATAATGGCAAAGGCTAAAAGTCCACACTATAAGAAAATGAGAAACATTCATTCACAAAGCAAGTAGACAATATAGCACTTATATTTAGAAAGTGAATAGTTTTCCTCCGTCTGCTATCAGGTATAATAAGTACTATTTTGGAAATTATTTTCCTAATATTCATTTTCTCTTTCTGCTGGTTGTAAATCAGTATGTAAACTACTTATGATATGTGACTCTTACTACCAGTCATTCCTATTTGTTTATATTTTGTTCAGCCCAGTTATTGTTGATTTCATTTTTTAAAATTTTAGTTACTTTTCATGTGTATGGGTGTTTTGCTTACATGTATGTATGTGTACCAACATGCCTAGTTCAGGAAGACACCAGAAGAGGGCATCAGATCCTCAGGGACTAGAGTTACAGACAGTTGTGAGCTGCTATGTGGCTGCTGGGAATCAAACTTGGGTCCCCTAAAAAAGCAGTTAGTGTTCTTAACCATTGAGCTATCTCTCCAGCCCTGGTTTTAGTTTTGTATTTTAATTTTTGGTTCTGAGGCTGAAACATATAGCCTTATACGTGGCTAAACACACACTTCTGCCAGTGAACAATGCCCACAGCCATGCTTTATTGCTTTTGTCTCTAGTCTCACTTCTCTTGTATCCATTGTCTGTGTGTATAACATTTAAGTTTTTTAGACAGTTAAGAGTAGTTACAGGTACTATGTTCTTTGACCTCTCAGCAATTACATTTTTAGGTCTATTTCTTATGGGTGGTTATTTTTATAACTAAATTGTTATTATCAAAGTCAAGAGATTTAATGTAATTAATAATGTTATCTACTTTCTAAATCATCTGGATAAACTACGAATTGATAAGTGGTGTTCTTTTTTTTTTTTTTTTTTTTTTTTTTTTTAGGTGATGTTCTTTATTGCTTTGTCTCCTAGTCACTTTCCAACTCAGGGTCACACGTTTTACTCAGCTGTATTACACATAACATCACATTATTGTCATCATGTTCCTTCTCTTTTTCCTCCCTACACATTATATTATTATCATCCTTTCACTCTTCTCACTCTGGAACTTGATATGTAGACAAGGGAGGGCATGAATTAAAAAACACCTGCCTGCCTCTTCCTCCTGAGTGCTGGGAGTAAAGGCCTGGTGCTCCTTTTGAGTTGGATCTCATTTCATAGCCCAGGCAAGGGTGAAACTCATGGAGATCTTTCTGTCTTAGCCTCACTAGTGCTGGAGCTACATGTATGAGACATCACTCTGATACCATCATCATTCTTTATTCTTTATCCCCTTTGACTTGGATATTTTTGAAGAGTTTAGGTTAGTTTGTAGAATCTTCTTCAGTTGGGTTTATCTATGCTTCTTTATGATTTAATTCAATAGGAGCCGCACATGTGGATGATGGGTGTCAACTTCCTCAGGAGACACATGATGTCCATTTGCCACATTGCTGAGATGAGCAGTGGTCACTTGGTTAGGATGATTGCTTCTGGTTTTCCCCACTGTGAGGTTAACACACTCCTCTTGGAGATTAGTACTAGTTTGGGAGGAGGTTCTCTGAGACTATAAATACAGTGTTCCTCCACAAGTTTTAGCATGTGCAGATGAGTTTCTAAAGTTCTTCATTCTTTGTTCTATTCTAAGGAAGAATCAATCTTTTTTGACCTAAGAATCTTTTTCAAGGTTTTTTTCCTATATATGCTGGATACTTTATTTCAGGACAGTGCCTTGGTTCCATTTGTGGTTTCTAAGGTTCCTTGGTATACCCACCCCACAAGGAAGCATCTAGGCCCCATGTTTAAAAATTCCTGAACTGTCTCTTCACGGGTAGAGTAGAAGCCTTGGGCATCTTCCTGGTGTGAGACTTGACCACTCTACCAGAGTTCATCACACCATATTATGTTTCTGATACTGGTTTTTTAAGTTAGCCATTTTGTTTTGTACTTTTTGTTATTATTTTCTTCTCTGTTAGCATTTCAAGAATAGTAATAGCTGGAAAACCATTAAGCTTCATGCATATAAACTCATTTTTTGTCGCCTCATTCCAAAACATTATTTTTCCTCTGCAATGTCTCCTCACAGATCTAGACTGTTGCTTGTATGTCGATAGACAGTGAGTTAACCAAGACTCTTAGATCAAAGTCGGCTTTGCCCAGGTCACTCACTGAGAATCAGACCATGCGTTTTCTGAGGCTACTGTGCTTTGTTCCCTGTTTCCTTTCTCACTTGGAAAGGGTTGTCCTTATTGGTGTTCAGAGTTTTGTTTGTTTGTTTGTTTGTTTGTTTGTTTTCGAGACAGGTTTCTCTGTGTAGCCTTGACTGTCCTAGACTCACTTTTGTAGACCAGGCTGTCCTTGAACTCAAAACAATCCACCTGTCTCTGCCTCCCAAGTGCTGGGATTAAAGGTGTGAGCCATCACCACCCAGCTCAGATTTTTTTAAAGTATTATCATTTTTAATTTTATACAGCTTTATTTCTAAGAGGGTTTTGTTTTGTTTTGTTTTGAGACAGGGTTTGTTTAGCCCTGGCTCATTGGAACTTGCTCTGTAGACCAGGCTGACCTTGAACCCAGGAGATTTACCTGCCTCTGTCTCCCAAGTTCTGGGATCAAAGGTGTGTGCCACCACTACCCATCTAAAAGGTATAAGGTGGATTAAATGCAAGATTGTATTAAGCAAACCTGAAGACAACAAGGAGATGAGTTCAGAGTAAGATTTAAAGGAGCAGAGCAAGAGGAACATTTGAAAGTCAGTATCATAAAGACATAGTTTAACTCAGAACTCCCTTTTTGGCATTATTTTTCCTGAAATTTCATAATCTTAGGAGGTCAGAGTGAGGGTGATTTAACAGATCAAACGTAAGTTATGCAAAATAGTTGCAGAATTTCATTAGCTAATTTATTGGTAATTTATATTGTTAAAGATGAAAACTAGGATATATAATACATAAAATAAAGTGTTCTGTTCCCTAGTGTTTTTGACTACAGAACTGTTTTTTGCAGAAAATTTTTTGGAATTGATGTTCTCTAGAGCCTTGGGAGAATGCTTCTGAGGAAAGGGTTATATTGTAACATGGAAGGAATATAGACAACTTGAGATTAGCTTGGAAGAGGTGGCTTAGCGAGTGAGACTACTGGGAATCATTTTCTGTGAGGATAGTGGAGATGGGTGGGTGAGAAGGGCCTGAGACTGTTAGTCATGCTCAGGTCTGTAATATATAAAGGAAGTGAGTTGTCTTTGTAGATAAGTGGACAGACAATAGTACTGTTGTAGAGATGACAAGAAAGTCTATTTCCACTTTACGTAGAAAACTTTGTATATCACAGCTATGCAGGCTGAAATGAGAAGGAACCATTAGAGAGCAGTGGGTTCTCTGATGATGACACTTGCATGTGGGAGTAGTGCAGAGTGGATGGTAACATGGACCTTTGAGGTTCCTAAGAAGTCTTAAGACTATGAAATTGTGATCTAGGTAGTTTTGATAAAGGCAGGAGGTGTTCTTCCATAAAGATGTCTGGGTTTGCCTTTGAATATAATAAGAAAGTATGCTTTTCTGGTACTTAGCACGTAGTATACATCCAGTGAATGATTGTTAAGTAACCTGTAAGGAAAATCTGCAGCAAGCCACTATCCCTAAGGAGTATGAAAGTCTAGTTTAAACCTGCCAATACATTGTAGACCACATTGTCATGTTAAAACATCAGAAGACCAGGCACCTCTGAATGAACGCTGCAGAAACAGATAGTAATAGTCATATCAGACTCCTGGTGTCCTGCGATAGAAGAACTGAGCCTAAGCCAAAGGGTAGAAGAGGGCTAGACCATCAGAGAGCTTCCACTCGGGTTCACATTCTCATTTTTGTATCGTAGCTTTGGGGTTGGTGATTATCAGCTGCTCTGTGTGGACAGAAAGAGGTGGTACAGTCTCCCACTTCCTATGGAATGGTTTTATTTGGAGATATATTATATGGTTAGCATTCTTGCAAAGAAATTTGCTACCCTTTTCTGACCTTTTCTCATTTTATCTAAATACAGTTCCTACTCTAGAGATTCAGTGTATCTTAGAGTTGGGTTGAAGAGACTCTTTTTATCAATGAGCATTTGTGTTTCTGAGACAGGTCCAGACCAGTCTGAAACTATATGGCCCAGACTATATGGCACCCAACTTTTGATCCTTTCAGGTGCTCAGATTACAGGCTTGTGTGCATCACGAAACCTCTTATTTTTAAGTTACATAAAATAGTGCTTCCTAGTATAACCATTTCTCAAGTTAAAATTGTGCATATTTGGACACTAGGGTTGTATCTCAGTTGGAAAAGCACTTGCATGGTATACATGAAGACCTGAGTTCAATTCTCAGCACTGTATAAATCAGGCATGGTGGTATGTGCCTACATTTCCAGCACTTTGAGAGGGAAGCAGAAGGATCAAGATGTCAAGGTCATTTTGGCTACATAGCAAATTTGAAGCTAGCCTGAGTTACGTGAGATTCTGTTTCTAAGCAAACAAAATGTTCTTAATATCTTCTTAAAGTATGTAAAGAAAAACTGCAGTATTCTTCACATGGCACTTTGCATTACTGGCTAACAGCCAGTCTTTCATACATGGTTGGAAAGCTTAATAGAAATTCTGTGTCTCTGGTGTGATGTGTTCTACTTAAGGTTTTTGTTTGTTTATTTTTGCTTTTGAGGTAGTCTGTTTTGGGGTTTGTTTGGTTTTTGTTTTTCAAGACAGGGTTTCTCTGTGTAATAGACCCTTGGCTTTCTGGACTTGGTTTGTAGACCAGGTTAGCTTCAAACTCAGAGATCCACCTGCCTTGGCCTCCTGAGTGGTGGGATTAAAGGTGTGTGCCACCACTGCCCAGCTTGTTTTGCTTTTTGAAGACAAGGTCTCATATAGACCAATCTGGTCTCAAACTCCTATTCTTTCACTTTCCAAATTCTGGGCTTATAGGCCTGTGCCCACATCTGACCTATTTGTTAATGGTTATTAAACATTCTGAACTTCTTGTATATTGATTTTTGTTTTGT